>NC_046159.1:34485559-34785559 GCF_011064425.1 Rattus rattus | reverse complement strand
CTCTAGAAGCAGAGACTTGTATGAGAGACATAGCTATTTACTATTTGACTGGACCCAGTCACTGGAAAATTACAGGTTAATGTGGAGATTTACGTTCACTATAAAAGATATACCAGATATTAAGGTGCTGATGTTTTATTGTCCTGTGGAACATTAACCAGCTTGGTATTTAACCCATCAAGCTTAAGGTAACAGGTTTCAACTTATGTAAATTCTACATTATTCAAATGCTCTGGCAATCAATCAGTTTTACCGTCTCATTTACCCCCTTATTAATCATACAATTTGAAACCTGTTTTTGTTAAACATGTACTAAGGGTATGACTTTAACTAGTTGAGCATTTGTCTTTGAGTTAAAGAGGGACTACTTTCTGGTGCAATCACTGGCATTGTCCTTTTATGTATGTATTGGGTGTATTCATGTGTGCACATGTGTATACAGGAGTGCTCAACAATGCAGGGGTGTGGGAAAGCCAGAGGTTAATGCATGACTATGATTCTCAATTGCTTCTCTATTTTATTTAAGTCTAAAATGTTTGATAAGATCAAACAAAATAGTATGAAGTCAATGGTTTTTTCCATGTTTTTAAATTGGATATTTTATTTATTTACATTTCAAATGTTATCACATTTACTGGTCTCCCCTCTGGAAATCACCTATCCTATCCTCCCTTCCCCCTTCTTCTGTGAGGGTGCTCCCCCATCCAATCACCCAATCCTGTCTCCCTACCCTGGTATTTCCATACACTGGGGCATCAAGCTTTCCCAGGGCCAAGGGCCTCTATTCCCATTGATGTCCTCACAAGGCCATCCTCTGCTACATATGTGGTTGGAGACATGGGTCTTTCTATGTGTATTCTTTGGTTAGTGGTTTACTCCCTGGAAGCTCTGGGGAGGTCTGGTTGGTTGACCTTGTTGTTCTTCCTGTGGGCTGCAAACCTCTTCAGCTCCTTTAGTCCTTTCTTTAATTCCTCTATTGGGGACCCCATGTTCAGTCCAATGGTTGGCTGCATTTGTCCACCTCTGTATTGTCAAACTCTGGCAGAGTCTCGCAGAATACAGCTATACCAGGCTTCTGTCAGAAAGTACTTCTTGGCATCTGCAATAGTGACTGGGTTTGGTATTTGTATATGGGATGGATTCCCAGGTGGGACAGTTTCTAGATGGCCTTTCCTTCAGTCTCTGCTCCAAACATTGTCTCCATATTTCTTCCCTTGAGGATTTTGTTCTCCCTCCTAAGAAGGACTGAAGCATCCACAGTTTGGTCTTCCTTCTTCTTTAGCTTCATGTGGTTCGTGAAGTGTATCTTGGGTATTCCGAGGTTTTGTGCTAATATGCACTTATCAGTGAGTGCATACCATGTGTGTTCTTTTGGGGCTAGGTTACCTCACTCAGGATGATATTTTCTAATTCCATCCATTTGCCTAAGAATTTCATGAAGTCATTGTTTTTAATACCTGAGTAGTGCTCCATTGTATAAATGTACCATATTTTCTGTATCCATTCCTCTACTGAAGGGCATCTGGATTCTTTCCAGCTTCTGACTTTTATAAATAAGGCTGCTATGAAAACATGTGTCATTGTTACATGTTGGAACAACTTTTGGATATATGCCCAGGAGTGGTATAGCTCGGTCCTAAGGTAGTACTATGTCCAATTTTCTGAGGAGCTGCCAGACTGATTTCCAGAGTGGTTGTACCAGCTTGTAGTTCCACCAACAATGGAGAAGTGTTCTTCTTTCTCCACATCCTCACCAGCATCTTCTGTCACCTCAGTTTTTGATCTTAGCCATTCTGATTGTTGTGAGGTAAAACCTCGTGGTTGTTCTTATTTGAATTTCCCTGATAACTAAGAATGTTGAGCATTTACGTGCTTCTTAGTCATTCCTAAGTATTCCTTCAGTATTCCTCACTTGAGAATTCTTTGTTTATGTCTGTAGCCCATTTTTTAAAAGGGTTATTTGGTTCTCTAGAGTCTAACTTCTTGAGTTCTTTGTCTATATTTGATATTAGCTCTCTCTCAGATGTAGGATGGGTAAAGATCTTTTCCCAATCTGTTTCATGCTGTTTTTTTCTATTGAATTTCTTCCACTTTTATGTGGGCTCCAAGGATCCAGTTCAGATCTCCATGCTTGAGTGGCTATCTTGACGGTATTGCACCTTAGTTTTTTGAGATAGTGTCTCTCACTGACATGTAGCTCACAATTTTAGCTGGACTGGTACATTAGTGAACCCCACACCAAGCATTTTGGGGGTTTCTAGGAATTTGAACTCAGATCCTCATGCCTGTGTAGCTGGCTCGTCAAGGATTAAGTCATCTCCTAAACTCCTGCCATTTGTTTTTATACTACATTTTAATCTTCTTTATTTTTTTGGCTGCTAAGCTATGTCTTTCAGAAGAAAACTGTTTATTCTGGCTTAAAACAGAGATGGCACATGCATTCTCAGTCCTGAGTGGCAACTATACTTGAATAGCAGTTGAACTGTAAAGTGTGCATTGACCTGGACATAGGAGGTTCAACTTCTATGCTTTGCTGAACATCCTGAGGTAATGTGAAGTTCCAAACTGACTTGCAATTTTGTTTATTCCTTTCTTTGTCCTTCTGTACCATAAGTGATGTGGTTTCCATGTATTTCACTCAATTTTGGCAACTCCGGGTCTATTTCAAGTTTTTGTTGGTTATAAAAACATCTATGTAGACATTTTTCTTAAGTAAAACTTCCTCAATGTCTTCCTGTTGCTGTAGCAAGGATTAAAAAGTCACGACTGTGGGCTGAGATGAATTGCTTACATAGACCAGTCATCACATTTGGCACTATGACCATACCAGGGAAAACATTAACTCAACTACAGTCCATAGAGGAAACTATGATAAATATACAGAAAACTAAGTTATCCAAGGCTCTACTGAACTCATCTGTGTGAATGCTGGCAAGTAATTTCATATTTCTATTTGAGCAAATAAGAGCATTCTGCTTCCATTTCTCATAGGTTTTATTTAGGTGCCAATATCAGGAGAAATATACATGGATCTGAACTCAGTTTCTAGCCATTTGAAGTGTTTGTATCTGTTGAATATGTGTTCTGCACTTAATGTTGATTGGAGCTAGGAGGCAATTTTAAATGAAATGCATTTCATTGTGCCGTAGGGAAAGCCATATGTAGGAAATAAATTATCTGGCAAATTGAACCTGCAGCATCTCAAAAAATCCATTTCTGTGAAGATTTGGCTTCCTAATGATGTGATTTGTTTCCTTCTCCAAGCCTAAGGTTGACTTCCTAGAAGGGAAACTAGAGTGAAGATTGAGAGAAAACAAGAAGGATATGTCAAGGCCCTGCTCCCTGTCTGCCTGATTTGCCTAAGGCACTCCCTCCCTCCTCTTGGTCTTTCCATAAATAAATAAATCTTGTATCAAGAGATGCATGTACCAAATCTTTGTGGATTATCTTTGAGCTTGTGAGATGCTGTAGTTCAGCTTTTAATTAAATGAAGTTACAGGAGTGAGAAGTACATTCAATTAAGAGAAAATTGGAAATAGATCTACCTAAAGACCCAGTAATACCACTCTTAGGAATATACTCAAAGGACGCCCCACCACTCCAAAGGGGCACGTGTTCCACTATGTTCATAGCAGCCTCATTTGTGATAGCCAGAAGCTGGAAACAACCCAGAGGTCCCACGACAGAAGAGTTTATATGGAAAATGTGGTTCATTTACACAATGGAATACTCAGCCATTAAGAACAAGGGCATCCTGAATTTTGCAAGCAAATGGATGGAACTAGAAAATATCATCCTGAGTGAGGTTACATAGACCCGAAAGGACATGCACACTATATACTCACTAATATGTGTATTAGCCAAAAAAATAAAAAATAAAATAAAATGTTCAGAATACCCAAGATATAGTCCACCGAACTCAAAAAGGTCAACAAGCTGAAGGGCTCCAGTAAGGATGTCTCAGTTCCAGTTGGGAGGGAGAAGAAATCAACCACAAGGGGGGATGGAAGTGAGAGACTGGAGAGGGAAAGGGGACTGGGGTTGGGGGGTATGATCTGGTATTGGGTGGAGGGTAAAGGAACAAAGCCCCGAGGGCCAGCAGAAAAATGGAAACAAGCAAACTCAGGAGGAAGGAGGTTGGGAGGACCCTCCAGAACGTACCTGAGACCCTCAGAGCTCAAAGGGGGGACACTAGATAAAATGCCCTACAGTGGGGAGGGGGAACTTGTAGAGCCCACCTCCAGCAGAAAGACAGGGCATGAAGAGAAGGATGGAGTTTCTATCTCACAGTCAAAATTCTGACCCATTTGTTCATGTCTGAAAGAACTGCAGGAATGGAAATGGAGAAGAACTGGAGGAAAAGTAGTTCGAGGGACAGGCCCAAAAGGGGAGGGCCAAGGCCTGACACCATTACTGAGGCTATGGAGTGCTCACAAGAAGGGACCTATCATGACTGCCCTCCAAAAGACCCAACAAGCAGCCAAAAGAGTCAGATGCAGATATTTGTATCTAACCAATCAATAGAAGCTGATGACCCCTCTGGTTGAACTAGGAAAAAGCTGAAGGAAGCTGAGGAGAGGGTAACCCTGAAAGAGAACCAGCACTCTCAATTAATTCGACCCCTGAGATCTCTCAGACACTGGAACACCAGCCAGGCAGCATACACCAACTGATATGAGGTCCTCAACACATACACAGAAGAGGACTCTTGGGTCTGGGTTCAGTCAGAGAAGATGTATCTAACCCTCAAGAGATTGGAGGCCCCAGGGAAATTGGAGCTATGGCAGGGTGGGGGAAGTGGGGACACCCTAGTGGAGACAGGCGGACAGGGAGGAGGTATGGAATGTGGAATTATACAAAGGTAGGCAGGGGGAATAAAATTTTGAGCATATAAAAATAAAAAAATAATAATAAAAGAAAAAGGATATAGATTGTAATAAAATCATGATCCAAAATATAGTCATGCGTTTTTGATTTTCTAAGTTTTTGTTTTTGTAATAAAAAGGATTTTGAATTTTTTTTTAAGAAAAGGAGGATGGATTCAAATCAAGTTTGTGAGGGAAGTATGAATCTATTAAGGGGTATCATAGTTCAGTTCCTACAACTCTTTAATAGGAAGGACCCAGTAAGTTTTAATCCCTGGCACAAGTCCTTACCAACTCTTGCAGTTTCTAAAGAATGTTCTCAATGTTCTTAATCAGTTTTACTCTGAATCTTCTCACAGAGAAGTGTGCCAGGCACACAGTGTTCCAGAAAGTATTGTTCTCTGGCTCAACCACTTCCAAGTCCCTTGAGGATCGTGGACATTACCAAGAATGGCAGCAATGAAACAGGTAATAAGGTTAGAGAGTTTTTGTAAAACCTGTAGACAAGCAGATGAATCTCTGCCGTGCACTAGTACTATTGAAATGGAGTCTCCTATGTGGACATTTTTACCTTGATGCTTTGGGTTGCTATTCTCTAAGCCCTGGCTAACTCAGGCAAACAATGATCCTGTAGCAAATACATCTTGGAAGTTTAAGATCATACATTGTCCAAATGAGATTTAGAGACTTCTCTATCTAGAAACTATTGGCTTTATCTCAAGACTAGGGAAGCCATTAACCCTGGTCCTCCTTGCCTCTCTTACAAATATCAGTTCACACGCCAAGTAAAAATGATTTCTCTCCCTGCAAAGGGGGAATGGGCCAATCTTCCCAGACACACCATGTGAACTCCAAATGAAACAATCTGATGATTTGTCCTGGTCTTTTACTATGCTGATGGGCGCTCAGCGGTAGCACATGTATTCTGTGGCAAATAAATGGTCAATTCTCTAGTCCAGAAACCTGTGTTTCCTGTCAAAAATATGCATACACGTGAAACAGATTCACATATGAATTCTCATAACATGACTTATGTGAAACATGAAATGCAAAAGTAAAACCATAAAGCAGAGAACTAGAAACTTCACTATTCCATTCAATCAAACCTCCCTCTGTGTCACTAGGGGTTTCTAGTACCTTGGTTTCTGTATGCACTGTGTCATAGATTCTTTGCTCCTCAGCTGGTGGACCTTCCATGTGTGAGGCAGTCCCTTGAGTAAATGGTCCCCACCTACCCTCAGCCAGTTCTGGGTAAAATTTCAACTGCCATCTGCGTTCAGTTCCTTAATGGGAGATGATGTAAGTGGAATTTGGAACAATGCCAGGCATGTAAATAAGGGTTCAATGACTCTTAACTATTACTGCAGACCAGTTCCACCCTCTCTTTCATCTGCTCTTCATAATGAAGTCTCAAGTCTCATTAAGCTTATAATTCACTTTATTATCTGTGCCTTTCCCTCCCTCTCCATTTCCATAGTCATGGTCATTCAACAAGGCTATTCTAACAGATTTCCAAAGAAAGATCCCTGAATCAGAGCTGGAGTGATGCACTGGACAGTCAGCTATTTCATATACAGAAATAATAAAGCTAGAGGGACTACTGGGAAATAAAATACTGGTTTGCATAGAGGGGAGCTAAAGCCCTACATGTCTAGAAGCCATGATTTCACTGGGCCATGATCTTGATTTGTCCCAAATCTGGAAATTTTGTTTCCTTTATTTGTAAGGGAACATGCAGGAAAGAAAGATGTCAAATGACATTTCTTGAGAAAATATGTCACCTGTTCAGTTGGGCAACAGTGTAAGAAAGTGAAGTAGTTGAATATAGACAATACATTCCATTACGACTGGCTAATATGCCTGACGACCTCCACATTGTAATCAGTTCAGTGCCCCTGCCTTAAGTGGATACTTCAATCTGTACCACTTTGGACAATCCAGCAATAATTTTTAGTAGCATCTCCACAGATCTGTCTGGAAATGGTTATTGTAGAAACCTCCAGTTCATGGAGCTTCATATATATATATATATATATATACACACACACACACACAGCATCTTAGAATTTAAATTTCATGAAGTACAAATGGGAACTTGCACACCAGAGCCATGAGCTAGCCTGCTTAGTAGGTTTCATATACTGACAGGGGCACTAGGCAGACAGGCCATGTGAACTCCAGCAGAACTCTCTCATGGGTGCCCAGGGTATTATATAGCCATGATGTGGCAGTAAAGGGAGCCGGCATAGCACAGAGAAATGCCATGAGACAATCAGGTTAAAGTAGAAAAGCAGAAAGCACAGCTGGATATGAATCATAATGGGATTATGGGATTCAGGTGTGAAAGCAAAGATAAAGATACAAACCATAAAAATTGGCAAATTGTAACAAGAAACACCATAAGAAAAGCATGAACAGATCACAGGGTAAGAAAGAAGGGATGCCTATGATGTTGCACATAAGGAGATAAAACAATGAGGATTGAAGCTATAGGATATGATGACTGTGACAGCATCAGGGACATTTTGATAAGGCAGGAAGTGTAAACTAAAAAGAGCCAGGAAGAAGTAGAGAAACAGGCATTTTAAATATAAAATGGGACAAATCCAAGAAGATAGTGAGAAATAAAACAAACAGAATTATTGCCTGTGACGGTTTGCATAATGCTTAGCCCAGAGAGTGGCACTAATAGAAGGTGTGGCTTTGTTGGAGGAAGTGTGTCACTGTGGGGGTGGGTCTGGAGACCCTCCTCCTAGCTGCCTGAGGATGCTCAGTCTTTCCCTGGCTTCCTTCAGGTGAAGATGTAGAACTCTCAGATCCTCCTGCACCATCCCTACCTGGATGCTGTGATGCTGCCCTGCTCTTGACTTGATGATAATGAACTGAACCTCTGAACCTGTAAGCCATACCCAATTAAATGTTGTCCTTTACAAAACTTACCTTGTTCATGATGTCTATTCACAGCACTAAGACCCTAACTAAGACATTGCCTAATGCAAAGATAAATTGTGGATAATGAAATTCTAGCTCCTATAATCTCAGTTATTCACCACTGCTATAAGCCACACCTTGTTATTATTATAATAACAGCAAAAAACACTTGAATATAGCCACCAACAACATAGAAACAATCAGAAAGCAAATATTCATGAAATTCAATAGGTGCCTGTGGGTTGAATGAAGTCAATTACAAGGAAAACATTTAGTGCCTTGAATTATCCATGATATCTCTTTCTAGCAGGAAGGAGTAGAATGAAAATCAGAGAGGGAAGGCTTCAGACCTTTAACCTAGTACCCATACTCGTAGAAGGAGAAAAGCTCAGGAGAATGTCCTGGAACAGGCTGCAAATATCAGTGGGGGCTGAAAATCTAAAGGTGGAAAGGGGCTAAAACCAAAGCTGAGGCCTCCACCATGCAGCATGCTTAGGTTAGCCAGTAAGCATTGTCTTGCAACCATCAAGTTCAAAGTCCAATCAGCCAAGTCAGTCCATGATGTTGTCTTAACCCTCACAACCATCATTGACTAATGCCTAGTGGAGAATTAGTCACTGACTAATAAGAAAATCCCCATTCCTTGAACACTGAGAATTCTTCTTTAGTTAAATGTAGAAAGAACTTGAAATTCCATGTGGGAGAGCTACTGATGTTTTTTTGTTCCACTGAGGTTAAAAGAAGAATGGCAGTTTAACCAGATCATGTGTGACAGATACAAAGCAGCCTGAGTGCCTTTGCCTACACATCTGTCCATGGCTAATTCTGGCCTTCCCTCCACAATGTGATAGTCATTGCTCCAACTACATTCATCCTCCTCCACTGAGACACCATTTTTGTGGGTAGAATTTTTTCATGTTCACATCTCCAGCTATGTACCGTACCTTAACAAGCCCTTAAATGCTACCCCAAACGGTAGTGACAGTCCCTATTCCTCTGAATCCTGCATATTGTTAAAAAATACCCTCTATTCAGCTATTAAAAAAACAATGACTTCATGAAGGGATGGAACTAGAAAATATCCTGAGTGAAGTAACCCAGTCACAAAAGAACAGATATTGTATGCACCCACTGATAAGTGGATATTAGCCCAAAAGCATGGAATACCCAAGATGCAATTCACCTACCACATGAAGCTCAAGGAAAAGGAAAACTAAAGTGTGGTAATTTCAGATCTTCATAGAAGGGGAACAAAATACTTACAGGAGGAATTACAGAGACAAAGTATGGAGCAGAGACTAAAGCAAAGATCAACAACAGACTGCCCCACCTGGGGATCCATCCCATATGCAGCCACCAAAACCAGCCACTATTTATGATGCCAAGAAGTGCATAGAGTAATCCAGGGCTCCAGCTGCATATGTATCAGAGGATGGGCCTTATGGGGCATCAGTGGGAGGACAGGCTTTTGGTCCTGTGAAGGCTCAGTGCTATAGTATGGGGAACGCCAAGCTGGAAGGCAAGAGGGAATGAGTGGGTTGGTGGGAGAGAACCCTCACAGAAGCAGGGGGAGGGGAAATGGGATGAAGGTTTCCAGAGGGGAAACCAGGAAAGGAAATAACATTTGAAATATAAATAAAGAAAATACACAATAAAACAAAAAAAAATAAAAAAAACACTTGCATAAGATATTCGTTGATCTATTGTTCAACAATTCTCACTCATATATCAATAATGGCTGAGCCCTGTTTTAGTTTGTTTTTTCACTATTGTGTATTTTAAGAAATGATGGTGACAATAAGACATGAAGGACAGGGTGAGTCACAGGAGGAAGTGCAACACAGACATGGATGAAGGGGGACAAGCAGGAGACAGGGGTTATATGTCTCCTTCTCGCTGTGCAATGGCCAGGCATGTGAGATGAGGTGATGAAACTCTATGTGCTTGTTATCTTACAGTCCTGTTGGACTGAAGTCTCCAACAGACCCTGAGGGCCTCAAATACTACATTAGTGGAGCTGGCCTACAGCACAGATCCCTTTACACTGTCTTGCACTTCTTGGCTCCTGGAATAAAATCATACATTTTATTTCCTGTTTCTTTCTCAAAATTGGACAATCCTTTCTTTCTTTTCTAAGATTCCTTTGAATCCACTGGGCCCTACACACACACACACACACACACACACACACACACACACACACACACACACACACACACACACACAGTGAACATCTATAAGGGGCCAGTATTCGCTTGACCACCAAAAGACAGGAGAAAGGAGAGAAGAAAAGAAAAAATAATTCTTACTGCCTTAATCCTCAGGCTACAGGGAAAACCCTCTTCAAGAAACAGTCTGCTGGATCCAGTCTCTTTCTCTAAGTCTCAGTTCCTCTCACTCTCAGCAAAATTGTTTCAAGTTTAAACTGAAATTAATAAAACACTAGAATAAGTATTTTTCTTCATTGAAAGATGTCAATCTTCATTGACTCAAAAGCACTGCACTGTTTGGTTGTTCTGTTTGACACTGGCTGACTCAATGTCAAAATGAGTCATTACTAGGAATTGTAAACCACGACAAAGGTCCTAATGTTAGGAATTTTTCATGAATTGACCATGGTGGGGGGGGCTGGCATAAAAAAATATGTCTTTCATAAGGTTATTTATTTGAAAATTTGGGCTGAAATTGAGAGTACTGTTGCGGCAGGGTGTAATGGGACTTTTAGGAGTGATAGATAGCCTTGCTTGAGGAAGTATGTCACTGAAGACAGGCTTTAAGATTTTGGAGCCTGGCTAACACTTCCCCTCTCTCTCTTTAATTCCTTTGCTTGGATAAAAATGTGATCAGCCAGCTTCCTGCTCCTGGCAGCCAGAGCTTTCTGTACTTCTCCTAATAGTTCCCTACCATGATGAGTTCTCTCTCTCTAAGTAAATCCTTTCTTTATTAAGTTCTTTTTGTCTATTTATTTAACCAGAGCATCAGAAAGTAAGTAACATAAAGCACAATGACAGTAAGAGTTAAATGTTCCATGTTTTTAAAGTCAGGTAATATCGACTTACTCTTTTATTCTCCTGGAAGTGGGGGCAATATTGTATATATTTACATTTCAAATGTTATCTCCATTTCCCGGTTTCCCTATAGAAGCCCCCTATCCTATTCCTCCTCCCCCTGCTTCTATGAGGGTGCTTCCCCTCCCACTCACCCATTCCCACCTCATCACCCTGGCATTCCTCTACACTAGGGAAATCTAGCCTTCACAGGACCAAGGGCCTCTCCTCCTACTGATGCCCCACAAGGCCATCCTCTGCTACATATTTGGCTGGAGCCATGGGTCCCTCCATGTCTACTCTTTGGTTTTTGGTTTAGTCCCTGGGAGCTCCAGAAGGTCTGGATAGTTGGTATTGTTGTTCTTATGGGGTTACAAACCCCTTCATCTCTTTCAGTCCTTTCTCTAAATGCTCCATTGGGGTTCCTGTGCCCAGTACAGTGGTTGGCTGTGAGCATCTGCCCCTGTATTTGTCAGGCTCTGGTAGAGCTTATAAGAGAGAGTTATAACAGGCTCCTGTCAGTAAAGACTTCTTGGCATCCACAACAGTGTCTGGGTTTGGTGTCTGCATATTGGATGGATTGGGGGGGGGTGGTAATCTTTGCTCACATTTTGTCCCCATATTTCCTTTAGACAGGAGCTATTCTGGTTTAAAAATTTGGAGATGAGTGGGTGATACCACCCCCCAACCGGGGCCTTGCCTCATCTCTGGATATGGTCTCTATAGGTTCTCCTTCCCCTTTGCTGGGCATTTCAGATAATCTCATCCCTTTTGGGTCCTGGGAGTCTCTTGCTTTCCTGGTATCTGGGACTTGTTTGTGGCTATGCTCAGTTCGTCATCACCCATTGATACACTACCTACTCTTTTCTTTTTTATTGAATATTTTATGTATTTACATTTCAAATGTTATCCCTCTTCCCCAGTTCCCCTCTTTCCCATACTCCCTCCAGTTACTTCTCTGAGGATGCTCCCCCTCCCAAGCACCCACTCCTACCTCACTGCCCTGGCATTCCCTACACTGAGAATCGAGCCTTCACAGGACTAAGGGCTTCTCCTCCTTTTGATGCCAGACAATGCCATCCTCTGCTTCATATGTGCTGAAGCAATGGGTTGCTCATTGGTCTATTTCCTTTAGACAGGAGCCATTCTGATTTAAAAATTTTGAGATGAGTGGGTGACCCCATCCTCCAAATGGAGGTCTTGTCTAAACTCTGGATATGGTCTCTAGAGGTTCTCCCTCCCCTTTGTTGAACATTTCAGTTAGCAATGAGGGGTGGGGAACTGGGAGTAGCCACCAGCAAGTCCCAGATACCTAGTCTTTTCAATAGATTCAACTGGCTTCCTATCTGAGACTGATCTTCAAAAGTGACTTAGTAATTGCTCAACCAGATTCAAATAGATAATTCAAAATTGATTTAACAAGTCATCGCCAGCCTAATACAAAATAATTCTTATTGCTTCCTCTTTCAGTACCATGAACTTTTCTGACTGTTACTGTAATATACAAAATAACCATTCAAAACCAATTATTTGCAGAATCTGTGAACATAACAGATAAAAAATGATCAAAATCTCCTCAGAAAACAAAAGAAATTCTGATAATTTCCAGCATAAGAACTTAAGAAATGGTGCCTGTTAGTACAGTTATTCCCACCAGTTGCTCACTGGAGTTTCCAGTTTAAATCAAACTAACAGGTAACTTGGCTAAACAGAAAGTAAAACTTTTCTTTAAGGTAAAATGATCTCAGTATTTTTATCTAAGCCCAAAGTCTTCTTCATACCCCATCCCAGCCTACAAGTTAGTAACTATTCTGCATTTAGACAGCTGGACAAGATTCTCTCCTGCTTCACCAGGCTCCAGACTCAGGAGCTGATGGAGTATTTCATTATGTCATCTGCAGTTCTTGACAAGCAGCGAGAGAGAAAGGAAGAGGATGGCACTTTAGGAAATAATTGAAATGAGAAATGTCACCTTGAGTTTACTGTCATTGAGCTTCTACTCAGCCTTGCCTGGAAAGCAGACAGTGGGAGTAAAATAGAATTTACAAAGAAACACGGATCCTATGCATGAACAAATCCATCTTTCATTCATATTTTATTTTTTTGGTCCTGTATTGATTGCTATGACATGGCTGTCACCTAACTTAGTCCGTTGCTGCTATCCCAGGCAATTTCTTCATGGAATTGCTTTCCTGAAAGGGCTGGATGTCAGAGCAGCCTTGCCACAATGCACACATGTCAACAGCATTTGGTCTTGACTGCTCAGTAATGAATTAACTAAAGTAGACTGTCAGTAACATATAATAACCTCCTGCTTCCCCTCTGTTCTTGTGTGTGTGGGGGGGGCAACAACCCAGGTAGAAGTGTCATGCTTGGATCATTTATTGCCCAGACACCAGCTTATATGAACCAATGCGGTCAACTCCAGTTCTTCTCTGAGAATGAGGGTTGGAGTCACAGAGTATGGTTGAGAGGTACCATTCTCTATTAATCATCTGATCAAATAATCTACCTCTCACATAACACTTATATTTTACAGAACGTGCTGTGTTAACATTTGTACAACACAATGAGACAATGTTATCTGTGAGACAGAAAGAACACTTTTAAAAAACTACTTCTCATCTATGAATCAGAAGGAAAAGGTCAGCTATGCTCTGCCTCATGCTGAGACACCAAACACTAAGATCAAGAATGTGTTACACAGCGTCATTCTACTATTCAGTGCTCATCCCTATCATGGGATATGTACATCAGCACCTTTCCTCCAAGGCTCAGGGACCATTATGGAAGAAGCAACAGAAGGGATGTACAAGCAGTAATATGGAAAGGAGTACCTTAAAGTGCTGTCTTCTGAACATGACATGACCACTGGACTCATATACTCAATGCAGCTATAGTCACCTACAAGACCAAATCCACAAAGTCAGTCAACATTCTAAAATATAGAGCCAACTCAACTCCATGAATTAACAAGAAAGGAAAGGACATAAAGGGTAAAATGTTAGGCATTCCTGGAGGAAATGTAAAGGAAGAAGATCCAGGGAAGAGTGGAAGGATAAAGTGTGGTCTACCTATGATTAAGATATATTGCTTTTA
This sequence comes from Rattus rattus, assembly GCF_011064425.1. Classification (NCBI taxonomy): domain Eukaryota; kingdom Metazoa; phylum Chordata; class Mammalia; order Rodentia; family Muridae; genus Rattus; species Rattus rattus. The sequence continues at coordinate 34,771,617 of NC_046159.1, read as the reverse complement.
CCTATGAATTTGTCAGAGTAAATAAAAGATATTCTATTTATTTAAAAAATAGTTACTTCCGGGGTAAAATTTCAGACTGTACACCATTTATCCTTTCACTGCAAGTTTAAAAGATGATTTTGAAACCTTGACTCTCCTCCCATTAGGAGCTGCTCTTCTTGAATCTAGGTACATACATGATGACAACAGCTAATGAAGAACAGTTGAAGTGATCTCATATGTCTTCCAAGGTTAGGTCTTGTGGTTTATATATTCATTGCTGCAATTTTCTCTCCAAGCCTGAGGCTACCAGGTATAAAGTCCAGCTACATATGTGTGACTATATTGCAAGGAGTCTCAAGTCTGGGAAAACCACAAGTTTGCACTAAATTTAATAACCAAGCTGAGCTCGCCTAGAGACGCATCCAAACTCTTATGTGTAAATGACAAATATCCTACATGATTCCAGCTCTAAGTCATAAAATCTTTAGGGTTTCCAACACTGGAGAGCAGAGAGCAACCTTCCCTTCTTCACTCTCTGGGATTTGAGGACAAAGATATGTTGTGAGCAAAATTAAATGGTGGCTTTATACAGCTAGGTATTGCAGTATTTTCTATGAAACTACAAATAAATGGAATATTTTCCTCCCCATTAGTTAAAAAATTCAGATTATGAGAAAATGGGACTTTTGCCTATAAGTATCTCTTAATACATTGTGCGTGTTTACCATCTCAAAGGGGAAAACTGGGAGTTGATTGTGGAGTAAGCCTTGAAAAGAAATGAAAAAAGATAGTTTCACCTAGAAAAAAATAGTTATGGATGTTCAGAAGCAGCACTGAAAATGGAGGTACTTTAGGACTAAGAATGAAGGCACAGTATATGAGAGTTTATAACTCTCACATGATTTGGAAAAGTACTTCTGACAGTATCTATGACACCATTGATAAGATCATGCAAGGACCCAACCCTTGGCACAGGCAAAGAGTGGTAGCATAATGATGAGGTGGTAAAAGATAGGAGTCAGAGTTTGGCTGAAGGAAGTAGGTCATTACTGAACTGTCCTTGATGGCTCTGTTCTGCCCTAGTCCTTTCCTATATTTTCTTTCTGTCTCTTGGATCTCGCAATGTGAATATTCTGTTCAGCATGTCCCTCCCACCATGATGGACTAAAATTCTGAATTCTGGATTCAAAATCAACTCTTGTTCTTTGAGATGTTCATGACAGATTATTCTTCACAATGAGAAACCTAACTCACCAAGCTGCTCAGGGCAGATCTAAAACAGCCTTTACTCTAGGGCTAATACATCCCAAGTATTAAAGTTGTAGTCTAAGAGCTCAAGAAGATTTCCATATATTCAGAGAACTGTCCAACCAGTTATGAGAATAGGACTATGGGTATCAATATTGCTCCGAAAGTTTTTTACTGGACAGCTTTATAGCATCCGTCTCCGTGGCTGCGAACAGTTTCTTCTCACGCAGGCAAAGACTAGTGAGAAGACCTCTGTTTCCTGTTTCTTCCTATTTCCTCTGTCCTGTCCAGTGACTTGCCGTCCACATTCCTGAATGCTATTTCTTTTGTTGTAACTTGTAAACTGCCTAAAAGTAGTTAGAGCCCCTTTCGACATTGCCACTTTCCCCAGGGATGGAATTCCTGAACTACCTATTTTTTCCCATCTTTATTAAATTGGGTATTTCTATTTACATTTCAAATTTTAATCCTTTTCCCGGTTTTCAGGCCAACATCCCCCTAACCCCTGCACCTCCCCTTCTATGTGGGTGTTCCAGTCCTCATCCTCGATGAATTACCACCCTCCCCCCAAAAATCCTGTTCACTGAGGGGGCCAACCTTGGCAGGACCAAGGGCTTCCCCTTCCACTGATGCTCTTACTAGGCTATTCATTGCTACCTATTCGGTTGGAGCCTAAAGTCAGTTCATGTATAGTCTTTGGGTAGTGGCTTAATCCCTGGAAGCTCTGGTTGGTTGGCATTGTTGTTCATATGGGGTCTCAAGCCCCTTCAGCTCTTTCAGTTCTTTCTCTGATTCCTTCAACAGGGGTCCCGTTCTCAGTTCAATGTTTTGCTACTGGCATTTGCTTATGTATTTGCCATATTCTGGCTGTGTCTCTCAGGAGAGATCTACATCCTGTTCCTGTCAGCATGCACTTCTTTGCTTCATCCATCTTATCTAGATAGGTGGCTGTATATGTATGGGGCCACATGTGGGGCAGGCTCTGAATAGGTGTTACTTCTGCCTCTGTTCTAAACTGCCTCCTTATTCCCTCCCAAGGGTATTCTTGTTTCCCTTTTAAAGAAGGAATGACACATCCGCATTTGGTCCTTCTTGAGTTTCCTGTGTTCTGTGCATCTAGGGTAATTCAAGCATTTGGGATAATAGCCACTTATCAATGAGTGCATACCATTTGTGTTTTTCTGTGATTGGGTTACCTCACTCAGGATGGTATTTTCCATTTCCATCCATTGCCTATGAATTTCATAAAGTCATTGTTTTTGATAGCTGAGTAGCATTTCATTGTGTAGAGGTACTACATTTTCTGTATCCATTCCTCTGTTGAAGGGCATCTGGGTTATTTCAGCTTCTGGATATTATACATAAGACTGATATAAACATAGTGGAGCATGTGTCTTTGTTATATGTTGGAGCATATTTTGGGTATATGCCCAAGAGAGGTATAGCTGGGTCCTCAGGTAGTGCAATGACCAATATTCTGAGGAACCTCCAGACTGATTTCCTGAATGGTTGTACCAGTCTGCAATGCCACCAACAATGGAGGAGTGTTCTTTCTCCACATCCTTGCCAGCATCTGCTGCCACCAGTGTTTTTGATCTTAGCCATTCTGACAGGTGTGAGGTGGAATCTCAGGGATGTTTTAATTTACATTTCCCTTATGACTAAAGATGTTGAACATGTCTTTAGATGCTTCTCAGCTATTTGATATTCCTCAGCTGTGAATTCTTTGTTTAGCTCTGAACCCCATTTTTTAATAGGGTTATTTGTCTCTTTGCTGTCTAACTTTGTGAGTTCTTTGCATATTTTGGATATAAGCCCTCTATCAGTTGTAGAATTGATAAAGATCTTTTCCTAATCTGTTGGTTGCCGTTTTGTCCTAACAACAGTGTCCTTTGCCTTACAGAAGTTTTGTAGTTTTATGAGATTCCATTTGTCGATTCCCGATCCGAGAGCATAAGCCATTGGTGTTTTGTTCAAGAAACTTTCTCCAGTGCCCATATGTTTGAGATTCTTCCCTACTTTTTCTTCTATTAGTCTGAGTGTATCTGGTTTCATGTGGAGGTCCTTGATCCACTTGGACTTAAGCTTTGTACAGGGTGATAAGAATGGATCAATCTGCATTCTTCTAAATGCTGACCTCCAGTTGAACCAGCACCATTTGCTGAAAAGGTTATCTTTTATCCTTTGGATGGTTTTGGTTCCTTAGTCAAAAATCAAGTGACCACAGGTGTGTGGGTTCATTTCTGGATCTTCAATTCTATTCCACTTGTATATCTGCCTGTCTCTGTACCACATAGTTTTTATCACTATTGCTGTGTACTACTGCTTGAATTCAGGGAGAGTGATTTCCCCGGAAGTCCTTTTATTGTTGAGGATAATTTTAGCAATCCTGGGATTTTTGTTATTCCAGATGAATTTGCAACTTGTTCTGTCTAACTCTATGAAGAATTGGATTGGCATTTTGGTGGGGGTTACTTGAATCTGTAGATCGTTTTTGGTAAAATGGCTATTTTTACTATATTAATCCTGCCAATCCATGTGCAGGGGAGATCTTTCCACCTCCTGACATCTTCAATTTTTTTCAGAGGTTTGAAGTTCTTATCATACAGATCTTTCACTTGCTTGGTTAAAGTCACACTGAGGTATTTTATATTATTTGGGACTATTATGAAGGGTGTCGTTTCCGTAATTTCATTCTCAACTTTTTTCTCTTTTGTGTAGAGGAAGGCTACTGATTTATTTGAGTTAACTTTATACCCAGCCACTTTGTTGAGGGTGTTTATCAGGTTTAGTAGTTCTCTGGTGGAACTTTTGGCATAATTTAAATATACTATCTTATCATCTGAAAATAGTGATATTTTGACTTCTCCTTTTCCAATCTGTATCTCTTTGATCTCCTTTTGTCGTCTGATTGCTCTGGCTAGGACTTCAAGAACTATATTGAATAAGTAGGGAGAGAGTGAGCAGCTTTGTCTAGTCTGTGATTTTAGTGGAATTGCTTCAAGTTTCTCTCCATTTAGTTTAATATTAGTCACTGGTTTGCTGTATATGACTTTTACTATGCTTAGGTATGGGCCTTGAATTCCTGTTCTTTCCAGGACTTTTATCATGAAGGGGTGTTGAATTTTGTCAAATGCTTTCTCAGCATCTAATGAAATGATCATGTGGTTTTTATCTTTCAGTTTGTTTATATAGTGGTTTATGTTGATGGTTTTCAGCATATTAAACCATCCCTGCATCCGGGGAATAAAACCAATATGATCATGATGGATGATAGTTTTGATGTGTCCTTGGATTCGGTTTACAAGAATTTTATTATTTTTGCATCAATATTCATAAGGGAAATTGGTCTGAAGTTCTCTTTCTTTGTTGGGTCTTAGTGTGGTTTCAGTATAAGAATAATTGTGGCTTCATAGAAGAAATTTGGTAGCGCTCTGCCTGTTTCAATTTTGTGGAATAGTTTGGATAGTATTGGTATGAGGTCTTCTATGAAGGTCTGATAAAATTGTGCACTGAACCCATCTGGACCTGGGCTCTTTTTGATTGGGAGACTTTTAATGACTGCTTCTATTTCTTTAGGAGTTATGGGGTTGATTAAATGGTTTAGCTGTTCCTGATTTAGCTTCAGTGTCTTTTATCTGTCTAGGAAATTGTCCATTTCCCCCAGATTGTCAAGATTTGTTGAATATAGGCTTTTGTAGTAGAATCTGATGATTTTTTGAGTTTCCTCTGATTCTGCTGTTATGTCTCCCTTTTCATTTCTGATTTTGTTAATTTGGACACACTCTCTGTCTCCTCTCGTTACTCTGCCTAAGGGTTTATCTATCTTGTTGATTTTCTCAAAGAACCAGCTTTTTGTTTTGTTGATTCTTTGTATAGTCCTTTTTGTTTCTACTTGGTTGATTTCAGCTCTGAGTTTGATTATTTCCTGCCTTCTACTCCTCCTGGGTGTATTTGCTTCTTTTTGTTCTAGAGCTTTTAGGTGTGCTGTCAAGCTGCTGACATATGCTCTTTCCTGTTTCTTTCTGCAGGCACTCAGAGGTATGAGTTTTCCTCTTAGCACAGCTTTCATTGTGTCCCATAAGTTTGAGTATGTTTTACCTTCATTTTCATAAAATTCTAAGAAGTCTTTAATTTCTTTATTTATTTCTTCCTTGACCAGGTTATCAATGAGTAGAGCATTGTTCAACCTCCATGTATACATGGACGTTCTATCCTTATTGTTATTGAAGACCAGCTTTAGCCTGTGGTGGTCTGATAGGACGCATGGGATTATTTCTATGTTTCTGTATCTGTTGAGGCCTCTTTTGTCCCCGATTATATGGTCAATTTTGGAGAAAGTACCATGAGGAGCTGAGAAGAAGGTATATCCTTTTGCTTTAGGATAGAATGTTCTATAAATATCTGTTAAGTCCATTTGGATCATGACTTCTCCGTTTAATTTCGGTTTCCATGATCTGTCCATTGATGAGAGTGGGGTGTTGAAATCTCCTACTATTATTGTTTGAGGTGCAATGTGTGCTTTGAGCTTTAGAAAGGTTTCTTTTATGTATGTAGTTGCCCTTGCATTTGGAACATAGATATTTAGGATTGAGAGTTCATCTTGGTGGATTTTTGCCTTTGGTGAATATGAAGTGTCCTTCCTTATCTTTTTTGATGACTTTTGGTTGAAAATCAATCTTATTTGATATTAGAATGGCTACTCTAGCTTGCTTCTTCTAACTATTTGCTTGGTAAATTGTTCTGTCTTTGTCTCTAACGTGTGTTTCCTGTAGGCAGCAAAATGCTGGGTCCTCATTACATATCCACTTTTTAATCTGTGTTTTTTATTGGGGAATTGAGTCCATTGATGTTGAGAGGTATTAAGGAATAGTGATTGTTGCTTCCTCTTATTTTCGTATTTAGAGGTGAGATCATGTTTATGTGCTTGTCTTTTTTGTTGTTGTTGCAAAAACAATTAGCTTCTTGCTTTCTCTAGGGTGTAGCTTGCCTCCTTGTGTTGGGCTTTACCATTTATTATCCTGTGAAGGGTTGGATTTCTAGAAAGATATTGTTTAAATTTGGTTTTGTCTGAATATCTTGGTTTCTCCATCTATGTTAATTGAAAGTTTTGCTGGATATATTAACCTGGGCTGTCATTTGTGTTCTCTTAGGGTCTGTATGACATCTGTCCAGGATCTTCTGGCTTTCATAGTCTCTGGTGAGAAGTCTGGTGTAACTCTGATAGGTCTGCCTTTATATGTTACTTGACCTTTTTTCCCTTACTGCTTTTAATATTCTTTCTTTGTTTCCTGCATTTGGTGTTTTGACTATCATGTGCTGAGAGGAGTTTCTTTTCTGGTCCAATCTATTTGGAGTTCTGTAGGCTTCCTGTATGTTTATGGGCATCTCTTTCTTTAGGTTAGGGATGTTTTTTTCTATGGCTTTGTTGAAGATATTTACTGGTACTTTGAGTTGGGAGTCTTCACTCTTTTCTATACCTATTACCCTTAGGTTTGATATTCTCATTGTGTCCCGGATTTCCTGTATGTTTTGGGCCAGTAGCTTTTGCCGTTTTACATTATCTTTGACAGTTGTGTTGATGATTTCTATGGAATCTTCTGCTCCTGAGATTCTCTCTTCTACCTCTTGTATTCTGTTGGTGATGCTTGTATCTACGGCTCCTTGTCTCTTCTTTTGGTTTTCTATATCCAGGGTTATCTCCCGTTGTGCTTTCTTTATTGTTTCTATTTCCATTTTCAATTCCTTCACCTGTTTGATTGTGTTTTCCTGTAATTCTTTCAGGGATTATTGTGTATCCTCTCTAAGGGCTTCTACTTGTTTATTTGTGTTTTCCTGCATTTCTCTAAGGGGGTTGTTTATGTCTTAATGTCCTCTTTCATCATGATCAAATGTGATTTTAAATCTAGATCTTGCTTTTCTGCTGTGTTTGGATATTCATTGTTTGCTTTGGTGGGAGAATTGGACTCTGATGATGCCATGTAGTCTTTGTTTCTGTTGCTTGGTTTCCTGCGCTTGTCTCTCACCATCAGGTTGTCTCTGGTTTTAGCTTGTTCTGCTATTTCTGACAGTGGCTTGACTGTCCCATAGGCCTGTGTGTCAGGAGTGCTGTAGACCTGTTTTCCTGTTTTCTTTCAGCCAGTTATGGGAACAGAGTGTTCTGCTTTCAGGCATGTAGTCGTTCTTGTCCATTGGCTTTCAGCTGTTTCTGTTGGAGTGTGTCCTGAGTCCACCAGGCAGGTCACTTGGAGCAGAAAGTTGGTCTTACCTCTGGTCTCAGGCTTGAAGTCGCTCCTTGTGTCTTGGTTTCAGCTCTCTGTGAGGGCAGCAACCTGAAGGGCCTGCCCCTCCTTCTGGGTCCCTTTGTGCAGGGGGCCCTGATGGCAATAGGTGTTTTCCTCTAGAGTTAGAAATGTGGGCAGAGAGTAGTCTCCTCTGGTATCCCAGTCGTGTCTGCCCCTCTGAATGTCTAGCTCTCCCTTCCATGGGATTAGGGTGCAGGAAGTTATTTGACCAAGTAGTTCAAATCTGGGCACAGTCTGGTCCAAAGGACTCCTACAGCTTGACTGCCCCTATTGTCTTGTTCCCAGAGGCCCTATACCATTTCCTCTTGGGCCAGGGATGTGGGCAAAGGTGGGCAGAAGTGGCAGTCTCTCCTGCCGCGAAGTCTCAGGATTGCCCACATGTCTGGGAAATCAGCTCTCTCTTCCACGGGGTTTGAGAGCAGGGAGCTGTGAGCTGTGATCAGCGAGGTTCAGGCACCAGCTAGAAACCAGAAGTGTCTGGTCCCTGAGGAATTTTGCCTTTGTGCATTCTGAGTCCACCAGGCAGGTCACTTGGAGCAGAAAATTTGGTCTTACCTCTGGTCTCAGGCCTGAAGTCTCTTCGCAAGGGTTGTGTTTCAGCTCTCTGTGTGAAGGCAGCAACAAGAAGGGCCTGCCCTTACTTTTGGGTCCCTGTACCCAGGGGGCCCTGATGGCGCTAAGTGTTTTCCTCTAGAGTCAGAAATGTGGCAGAGAGTAGTCTCCTATGGTTTCCCCAGGCATGCCTCTGAACTTCTTATTTTTAAATGATTGCAAAAATTCATTGGAGTGTTTGTATGTTTCAACTTTGTTTAATGCAGAAGGGGAAATCTGGTGCACTTACTCCATCAGGACTAAGAGTAGAGATATGTAGAATTGCTTGAAATTTCCAGTTCCTGGTTGCTCATTGCTTCTACTGGTCTTGACTTTAGAATGTATTCAACCATTGTCTTAGCTCTTTATTTTCATGTAAATGTGCCCAGTAAAAGCCCAAAAGGTAAACCAAAAATATTGTCATTTACCCTCAATACTCTAATGTTACTCCTTCAGATAATGTTTTAAATAAACTAATGATTTTTCCTTTTAGTACTAAGAGCTTTCTAGGATAACCATAAATTAAATAATTCAGCACAGAGCCATCTAGGAAAGGAATATTTGTAATGGTGACACTGGACTGTCAACCTGCCTTGATTGAGAAATGCCAGGGAAACCAGTAGAGCGCATTTTGGAAGACAAAGGAAGAAGAGGATAAAGTGCTCACATGCAACAGAACCACGGGAATGTACTATCTAATGGGATGAAGACCTTGATAAACCAAGAACCACACAGGCAAACCATCAGCCAGGGATTCTCATCTCTTCTCACTAGTGGCCATGATGCGAGTAGCATCTGCCACATTTCTCCAGCAGCCATAATATTCTACATTCCCTTAGACCTAGAGACACGAATATAGCAGTCTTGGACTGAAATTTCAGAAATAATGACCTAAAATGAATCTTTCCTCTATTAAACTGTTCCTCTGAAGTATTCATCAAAGGCACAGTAAAGGTAACTAGCAGAATTCAAGGTAAAAACCCTACCGAGTATAAGTGCCTTGCTGCTTTTAAAAGCAGATCTGATTTTAAAGAGAGAAGGCAAGATGTAAAATACTGGAAAATATGCAGTGTCTATGGCATTATAATGAAGACAGAAGAGAATCATTTACTGCAGACAAAGATGTCAGCAGAAACCTTGCCAGGAAGTCCTTTGTAGACTAGAATAATCAATGATTATGGAGTTTTAAGCATGAAAGAGATAAGGTAGGATTTCTTTCTATCCCTAGTGCTGGAGAACATTTCAGAGCCATGTTAACATATGTGTTAACTCATAACATATGTGTTAACATATAACAGAGTATATATTAAGAGCATATACTGCTCTTACAGAGGACCTGAGTAAAGCTCTCAGCTAACTGGAGTCATAGGCAGCTCTCCCACAATCCCATGGAAATATGACAGTCCTGACCTCTACCGGCTTTTGCACTCACACCTACATTTCCCTATACAGATACACAGATATAATTTTAAGATAAAATAAATCTTTTGAAAAAGCATCTCTTCAATGAGACAGAGATAGTAAATAGCCAATGAGATAAAAGAAAGTAATGCATGGAGGCTCACATGTCTGTGTATAAATGTGTCTGCTATCAAGCCTGATGCCCTCCATTTGATCCTCAGAACCACCGAAGTAGAAGAAGAAAGTCTGCTCCCCAAGATGTCTTCCATCCTCCATAAATACACCATGATATATATGTGCCTAACCACACAAATGCTCACATGTGCACATAGAACTGAAAACATGTAATAAAATATTTTAAACAATAATTTAAAAATAACTGAATGTATGAGGAAGATCATAGGTTACAGTAAAAGCCCTCTAACAGATTATGAGAATGAAGCCTTCAGTAGGTGATCAAAGATGAGACAGAAAAAAGGGAGTTCAGATGTCATCTGTGCATAAGACAGGCCTTCCTAATGAGGTCTATGTGGCTAGCACAGGAGAGACAGGAGAAATGATGTATTCTGGGTATTCTGACCTCACATGAGAAAGCAGGTTGATGAAAGACTGAACAATGCAGAATTTGAAGAGCCTGGTAGACTTTTAAGCACATCTGTCATGAGGAGGGTGGGAATAGTGGCTTAGGGCCAGACTAGAAAAGGAAAAAGCATGTTGTGAGGTAACTTCCAAAGCACTACATAAAATACACTAGGGGAAAAATGTGCATTCAGGGTATAAGAGGAGCAAGTACCACCCATCTCATTGGCCATAAGACATACACATCTTAAGCCTTGCAGAGGCAAGAAACGCAGGAAAAATAAAAACCACAAAAATGAGATCAGTCACTTGAGTGGGAAAAAAGAGGAGTATTTTGTTTCTTGGTGAGTCAGACGTGTGTCTGGCAGGAGAAAATGTTACTAGTTACTAACTCTAAGAGAAGCCTCCAAGGAAAGAAGGCTGGAAAGTGGAGAGGAGAGAGTAGTCAGTCCAGAAAAACAGGAAGAAAAGCCTGTCTAGTCCTTCCCTGCTCCTGTGATGGAAAGAGCTACTCACTATAACTACACAAAAAACCCTCTCCCGCAGCAGTTCCCAAGCTTCCCAATGCTGCTATATTTTAAAACAGTTCCTCAGGTTGTGCTGGTCCCAACCATAAAACTATGTGGATGCTGTTTCCTAACTGTAATTTTGCTACTATTCTGCATTGTAATATAACTATCTGATATGCAAGATGTTTGATATCTGACCACAAAGGGGTTGCAACCCCAGGTTGAGAATGTGTGCTCTACATTCTCTTCCAACAAAGTGGAAGGAAAAAGCCAGCTCCCCTAAGAGCTTTGCATTTCTTCTCTTATAATGCCATCAGAAAAAGGTTCAAATAACACGGTGCAGTAAGTACTACACGAAAGAAAGCACCCTGAAACCTTGTTGTGTGCATGGGTGTTCTGTCTGCATGTGTGTGTGTGTGCTCCATGTGCCCTCAGAAGATAGGAGATAATGTCAGATCCCCTTGCAACTGGAGTTGCAAGTAGGTGTGAGCTTCCATGTGGGTGCTGAGATGAAACCAGGTCCTCAGTGGACGTAGACAGTACTCCTACCATTTGAGCTATCGCTCTATCTTTGAGAAAGCATTTTAATGTAATCCTGATTGATAACCCCAGACATGGACTAGTTTTAAAAATATATAACATTCTTTATCATATATCAAGTTGCTTAACATTGTAGAAATAAAACACCATTCTGAATCTATTTAAGGAAGTGAACATTTAGCAATGTTGACTTCTCCTTCGATCTAAAGCTAACTTCTAGCCATCAAGTCTAAAACCAAAGCATATTTAAAATCCATCTTTACGCATGACCATGACTGCTGGTTGCAAATGAACATATTATTTTAACACACAGAAGGTGATAAGGTGATTTATTTTACCTTAGCAAATTCTATTTTATGTGGGCAATGGTCTCAATGGTGAACTATACTCATGGCTACATGGAGGAACAGCACTGCCCAATGACTATGAAAGTCACACTGCATGTGACAGGAAACTCATAGGTGCATGTTTTCTGAAGAGGGTGAATATCAAGCTGGATGACATCACAAATTGGTCCACCCACCTACCCTCTACCCACAGAAAAAGTAGTTTGAACAATAGGTCAAATTCATGAAAGAAATTGTTAAGTTTAGGAACAGGGTCTTGTTAAACAGAAAGAGAGCAAAAAAAATCACAGGAGATTCTGAGAAATTAATAAGTTTACCCTGGGACAAAACTTTTAGTTTTCTATATATTAACATAGATATTATACTTAGGAAAAATGTGTTTCTTCCTTTAAATAATGTTGAAGCAGCATTAAAATGGAACTGAATAATCGGTGTTCAGCGTCTGGAAACACCGTGTCTCCTATTTAACAGGTACTACTTAGCCCCAGGGAATTTACCAACCCAAGTTCAAATGGTTGGTTAGTAGAGCAAGGAAAAATGAAAATGAATGTCTGTCACCCTGTAACGGAGCTCTTTCCACACTTTCCTAATGTGTTGGTGAATCTGTACAGTCATCATGTATGGCATTCCCATGTAGCTTAGCTATGACAAAGGTAGAGTAGCTTGAAAATGGGCTCTCCCAGTTATTGAATAGAATGCAATTCTATTTGCAATAGGCTCTATTTCTACATTCATGATGCTTTAAAGAAATCAAATTCCTTGTGTTCAGAAAAGATTTATAAAAGTGTTTCTGAATGGATCCAGGTATAATGGTGCTTGCCTTTAATCCCAGCATTTGAGAGGAAGAGAAAAGCAGATCTCTGAGTTCAAGGCCATTCTGGTCTACATGATGAGATCCTGCCATAGACAAAAATAAAATAGGAAAAAAAGAAATCAAATGAGAATTCAAGGAGGGGTTCTTCATACAAAGGAAGGAGCTAACAGAATTTGCATTCAGAAAAGAACAATATTAAAGGGGTCAAATGCCAAATACACACCCATATGCACCCTTTCTTCCTCCTCCTAATGGAGCACCTGGGTCTGAACTGCTTGGATTTATTTTCCAGAAGTATTGGAGTTGTCTAGACTCTTTGGAACTATCAAAAGGATCTGTTTGGTGCTAAATACTTTTCTCTTTATGTATTATGACTTAAGCAAGTCGCTAAAGCTAGAAAATCAAAGGCTTCCAATTAACCCAGAACAATAGTTCCTCAGTACTATAGACTTTGATGTCAAACACTACTGCAGAGATTAAAATCATCAGCAGGATATGTGATAAACCTCCTCAGATGCCTGTAAATGTTGAAACAGGGTCAGTCTCCAATGGAGCAGCCAGTAACTTGAATGTCCTGTACTAGTATCTGCTTCATCTACAGATACTTGAATAACTCATGTTCTCTTGAATAACTCATGTTCTCCTTGTTTCAATTTTTAGTCATCAAATTAAAGAGATTATGTCAGACAGCTAGCCAGACCTTATACCTTAAGTATACTGGTCATCCCAACCAATGGGGTCCAGCAATGTCCTTTCTACAGTAAGTTGGATGTAAATAAAAATACACACATGGGCTAAAAGAATAACAGAATAGTATGAAAATCAGATTGTCAGAGTACTTTATTATAGCAAAGAAAAAAAATGGAAGCTCTGGCATTGTTCTTCATATAGGGTCTCAAGCCCCTTCAAGCTCTTTTAGTCCTTTCTCTGATTCCTTCAACGGGGGTCCCATTCTCAGTTCAGTGGTTTAATGATGGCATTTGCCTATGTATTTGCTGTATTCTGGCTGTGTCTCTCAGGACAGATCTACATGCGGTTCCTGTCAGCCTGCACTTTTTGCTTCATCCATATTATCTAGTTTGGTGGCTGTATATGTATGGGCCACATGTGGGGCAGGTTCTGAATGGGTGTTCCTTCTGCCTCTGTTCTAAACTTTGCCTCCCTATTCCCTCCCAAGGGTATTCTTGTTCCCCTTTTAAAGAAGGAGTGAAGCATTCGCAAAAAAATGAAATTATAATACAATCAAATACAGCCAAAAATCTGAAAGGAAACACTGTCAAATTGTTGATTAGAAAAAAATGTGAATCCTGGGAAAATCACACTTAAGAACAAAGCAATTATATTATCTGATAGCTTCAGAAGAAACAAAACTCAGAGCTAAACACAAGCAACCTTCCTTTAGAAGAAACAGTAAAAATAAGTGCTTTGTAAAGAAAATTGTGATAGGCATGTAATGAATGATTAACCAACCAACAGGTGACTCCATTTAGGCAAGTGTAGCTGAACATTCATTAACAAACAAAGTTAAAAAGAAAAGACACAACTCTCAAGCGCTGAGAAATGGCGGCTGTAAGCTACTAAGAAGGGAGGGGAATTTAAACAGCATAAGGTCTCCACGTTTTTAGGAGAGTGAAGATTTGATCATCCTTAGACAATAAAATTTATAATATAGGGGAAATTCCATCTTAAAAAATAAATTACATGATTTTCAAACTAGTAGAGAAACCTTGTAAAAATTGCTGTATGACAGAGATAGAAAGAGTTAAAAACCAAACAAGTCTGTCTAAAATAAGATAGGAAAAGTAACTAAAATATAATTTAAGATAAAAAACTGAAAGAAATATATTAATACAACGTTAGAATAATCATAGAACTTCTAAATATCCATTTTAAAGAGTTCGTGATGTCTAAAAATTTTGCTCTGTGCTGTGAGGGAATACATGTGAAGAAAAACAACAAAAGCATGGCATGCAAAACACTGTCAAGGACTTTAGCAGAAAATAATGAATTGAAGGAAGGTACAAAATTAAGATTTTTATCAGGGAAACCAGGAAGTGGGCCAGAGAGTTATTATGAATAAGTCAACACATGCTAATAAAACTATTCATTCCCAAAATGATTGAAGCATCTAAATTTGACAAAAACTAGTAAGTAGACTATTCAACAATATTGCTTTAGTTCAGGCTAATTCAATATACACTGCAGTGGCTGCATGCATCACAAGACAGCTATAAACACCACCCAACACACTGATAGGCCACAGCACTGTGTTGTAATGGCAAAAAAGTTGAATTCTCCTGCTCGAGTCTTTGGCACATTTCTCCTGGTCATTGAGAAACAATGCCAATAAAAACAGAAGTAATAAAGATATGGCAAATGTGAACAAATCAAGTAAATGCTTTTTGTTAAAGATTTCTTCAGTTTTCAGTTGCGTTTATACATCTGTGTCTGTATGTGTGCGTATGTATACGATGCAGGCAGCTGTAAATTTTTCAGGATGTTTATGTGAGCAATATATGCTCTTAACTTCTAGACCACCTTTCTACCCCTCATTTTAATCTCTCAAGCACTGAAATATTCACATTCTCCCATGTCCATCCATCCATAAAACATTTGTTAGGACCAGGAGACAATCATGCATAGAAAAACATCTTAGTAACCCGGAACTCCACTTGGCTTGGAATATTCACAATTCCCTCTACTGCAATGCAATTTGAATCCTAGCTCCCTTAGCTGTATGCACCATACATAGGCTGCTCTCCAAACACTGTACTTAGGACCCAGTTGATAGTCCTACACCTATTCTTACTTCAAACTTGAAAATAATAACTCCCCTTAGCAACCTCATATTATCATTTCTGTTCTGAAACATAATCTAAGAACTATGTGAAGTTTTAAGAAGACTGTGGTTGTAAAAATATAAAAAATAAAAAATATGTTTGTCTTTGATCCCACTAGGTCCACACCACAGTGCCCCAAGATATCTGCTAGATATCTTGGCGGAAACACATCCCAACCTCACCGCGGCAGCCCAGTGTCTGCTGCTGCCACATACCTTCCTACACTCAAACCTTCACATAAAAGAACACACAACACAATAATCTTAGATCCAATTGATAAGATATAATTGCCCACTTAAACATACAAAGCCCGGTACCATCCATCCCTTGAGAACATTAATAACAACCTGTAAATACACAGAGCAGAATCTTAACGTCAGCCTCCATTTTCCTGCCACGGCTCCAGTCTCCTCCTCTCCCTTCAAACTTTTCTCCCACCCATCCTTCCTTCTCATCCAATGACAGGTCTCCTTCTATCTTGTACCTGCCTCACTTGTGACATCATCCCACAGAAGACTTTCCTACTTACTATCTTAAGTAAACTAGGCATGCAGATAATTAAAAAATAAGTGCATTATAAGAGGGACTCAAGCATCAGATAAATTGCCAAATCTGTCAATTAGAATAGAGAACTACCAAAAGTATTCTTCTGAAATCTCACATAATGGAGCCCCAAACAATAGTAGGGCCTTTGGTATCTGCATTCACATGACCAGATGTTCAATTGCAGTGTGTCCTGACCCTCTCTATTGCTTTGCTTAAATAAAGTTTCCTTGACACCTTTGCAAATGTCTGAGTCTTTTATTTCAATTCCTTGAATGAGAAGCCAGGAATATGAGAACACCTCACCTGGAATGAACAAGTAATCATGTCCATGTAAACACTGAAGGAATTTTGGCATAATTCAGTTCAGGATCAATAGAAAGTAAAGGGACAGCTAAATCGCATTTATCTGGGAACCTTGAGGAACACATAGGAAATGAACTGTACCATTAAAAACTGTTGTTGGTTTTCTTGTTTTTGTTTTTGTTTTTGAGCTCTACAGCTAAGATTGTATTTGAAAGTTGTTCTGCACAACAAGAAAGGAGATATCTAACTCTGGAAAGAAAACTGATCCTCGGTTGGATATAGCTCAGTGGTAGAGCGCTTGCCTAGCAAGCTCAAGGCCCTGGGTTCGGTCCCCAGCTCCGAAAAAAAAAAGAAAGAAAGAAAAAAGAAAACTGATCCTCCAAAAACTTTACACTTGTGTTAGAAGACAGAAGAAGATGGGCGTGTAGATGGGATATAGGAGGTTTCTCGTGCAGGAAGAAGCCAATCATTCATTGCAGTGAAGAAGTGAATTGAGTAACTCAACAGTTATAATATGTGGAGCTTGGCAAGAAGAAGCTGCAAAAGTAAAGATGCAAGGTGATGCACTACTTAACTTTTCGTCTAGGTACTGAGCTTTAAAAGATGACAAAGAGGAGACTTCAGTATGATTTGTGGGCTATTTGGGGTGAGGTTTTATGTCCTATCATGGAGTGAGAAGACAAAGCAAGAAGTATTGATGCTTGCTGCTTTTGCCCTGGACCACCTGACCCCCAACCATACCCACCCTTGGGGGTTGGGGATGAGGTGATGTGGAATCAATGACTCAGACTCCAGAAGCAGGGGAGAACACCACAGCAAGCTCCTTTATTAAGCGCTCTTTATAGTCACCACCTGGGTTCCATTGGTCCCATGGAAGCTGTCTTCCAAGTGGCAGTTCCTGATTGGCTGCATCACCAATCTCTAGGCTCTCAGGCAGGCTTCACTTTGCCTTTTCTGTGGAAGTTGCTTCCACAGCCGCGCCCACCCCCCAGCCCCATGTTTTTGTGAAAGCAATCACAACCTTGTCAATGAAGCCTACTGTTCTGCCTGCAGACACATCTCTTTTCTCTCCAGAATGGTGTCTAGTAGGATCATTGTTTTTAATCTCCTTCTTAAACTTCAATGCCACTAGCTCAGTAGAGCCAAGCCTTAAGCATGAAAAACAAATTTTATTTAGAGTATTAATAAAGCAGGAGTGATTGTGCCCTCCTCACCAAATCCCCAGGCATCCTAACACATCCACTCAGAATCCAGTACTGAATCGCCCAGAGAACAATTAGAAAACATTTGAAACAATTCTCATTAGAGATAATAAACCAAAGACATAGTGACGGGGGTTATTATTTTAAGTTGATTAAAGTTATTCATTTAAAACCACTTTTAAAAGCTTATAGGCAATGAAAATAGTTACCACAGTAGGACCTCTGCCCTTGCACTGTCCCCCAAAACATGTTTTAAAAATCTCAATAACTTGGAACTGCTGCTGGAAACAATACCACCCAAGATAGGAAAAAATAAATGCAAATATTAGGACTTCCATTTCATTCTGGCTATTTGTAAATATTCAGACTCCAGCAAAAATGCTTCAGAGAGAGAAACCCATAATAAAATGTTCTCAAGAATATGTTGACTGACAAGCTAAATATTTTAATCTTGGGAGAGACATAGGTATATTAAAACATTTGCTATTTTCTCTCAGTGTCCATCAGATGCCCTGATGTTTGCTGGAAAAAAAAACTCCATCAGCAGAGACAAAGGTCAGAAAATCTCTATTTCTTGTGTCTACTCTCTAGTGAATTGCCTTGCAATCCTCACTGCATAATGTAACTCTGCTAGCAAAGAGACATGTACCCTACAGGCACAATGAGAATAACTGAGCAGGTTTACTGCAGAAGTTCTCCTATCAACTACTCACTCCCCCTTCGACTCGGCAACTATGTTTTTATACCTCCCAGAATCCATAGAGTAATAGGAATTTCCTAAGGATCCCTTATGCTAGGAGTCAGTAGGCTATGCTGCATGGTATGGTCTATATTCTTTTTATAAAACTACTCATTTTTATGAATAAAGTTTGACAGGAACATAGCCACCCACACTACTTTCATATTGCCTGTAGCTTCTTTTTCTAAGTAGTTCCTACACAGATTATGTGCCTGTGAAGTCCAGAGTATTTACTAACTAGGTCTTTATGGAAAGGTTTTGCCAAGCCCTGCTTGTATTATTGAGCATACAGAAGCATGCAGAAGTTACCAACCAATGACTGATGTTTTTGTCAAAAGAGTTTTGCATTTTCACTATACCAGCCACTCTCCCAAAGCAAAGTAAATACTTATATCATGGTTGTCATTCCTGTCTTTATTGCTGTTTGTCTGTTTAGGGCCTCACTCTATATCCCAGGCTGATCTGAAACTTACTACATAGCCCTAATTGACATCTAACTGGGATGGGGGAGAGGGGACACTCCTGCTTCAGTCTATCCAGTGCTGCGATTACAGGTTTAAGCTACTACATTCAGAAGAATATTTTGTAATGCTCACAAGCTGCTATATTTGGAATGAGTCAGAAAGAATCTGACCTAGCATGTACATTCCAGTATATCCATCAGAAGCCAAGAATGAATATCATTAAATAGTCAAAATGCACTCCCTGTAAGTCAAAGTGTCAGCTCAGGATCCTCCCCCATCTGGTTCATCCGGCAAGCGAGAATGCACTGGGGTTCCCATAAAGGATGAACTATTCCTTCTTCTTTGGTCTACTTAATCCTATGGTTGGTGTTTTAAGCCATTTAAAAAAATACTGTCTGCAGAAATCTGTCTTCCACTGACTTTTATCTAGTGGATCTATTTAAGATTTTAAAGCTGCCCTTAATATACATGACTAGCCTAACTCTTTTCTGAAACAACTGCCTTGACAACATTAGAAATGTGTGTAAATTAAGGGAAAGGGGATTTTTAAGTCACTATAAAAGCTGATAGATAAGGGCGACAGATTGTCAGGAAAGCAGTGTTTTCAGAAGACACTTTCTATTACGTTGCCAGAACAAGCTGTTTGATTTTCACCAAGGCAAAAGCAAGGCTGTGGTTACTGAGGCATCAAAGCGAAGACACTCTGACTGTTTGGCATCCTTTAGTTCTCCAGCTAGTAAAGGAGACTTACTTACCTAAAGTGCAGGCATACAGTAGAAAAACACCGACATACCCTTGCCAAGTTAAAAGACTGCACCAGCATGAGGGCCCTTCATAGTTCAGGTGCACACACACAATGGGGCCAATCGGTTTCATTGTCCCTTTCTATATTCCATGTCTTCAATGGCTTTCACCATCAAGTTTTATCCTTGAATATGCCTCACAGAATTTTGACTGGTTTTTTATATTAGACAAGTTCCTTAAATTCAATAAGCATAATCAGGATGTTGCAAGGATCAAAACTATACAAGCTATATTTTATAAATCTGTAACTTTTAAGAAAAGGAGGCTTGGAATCTCTCAGTTACAGAAAAGAATTAGTCCTAAGAGCTGGGGATTTGGAAAAGACTATTTTATTAAAATTATACCATCAGCATATAATGATTCTTCTGAATGTATACCCAGTTTGCAGCTTATCCTGGGAATTCTGAAAGCTCAAATATTTTGACTTATTGGTCTTCTATTTGTATATTATGGTTTCCAATTTTTTTTAAGTTTTTTTTCTTTGCCTTTGGTTTGTTTGAGTGAGATCAAGGAGTTGGGTGGATCAGTATATGGGGAGGAGTTGCAAGAAGAGAAACCATGTTCAGAACATAGTGTATGAAAAAGTACATTCAACAAAAATAACAAAATCAAAAATTACCAGAGAAAAGAACTCTGGTAATTAAACCTTTATTTAATCCCTGCTGTTTTAAGACAAGTGTTAAGGCCTAGAGGCCTGAAACTTGTGGCTTCAGAATAACTTAGAATCAAGACAGGTAAACATTATTATAGAAGGGAACCTAATCTTTCAGAAGACCAACTCTTGCCCCTGCCTATAATCTTTTCAATCAGCTGCTTCAGGGAGGAAACAACCTGGGGTTAAGCTCCCAGCAATAAGACAAAAAAGTTCAAACAAAACAGAATAGAACAAAAAGCACACACGCACACACACACACACACACATACACACACACACACACACACACACACAAATGTTAAGCTAGTTTGGTGTTGGTCAACTACTCCTAGGTAAGGTGCATGCCCTGTGGTGTGGTTGATATATCCCAGCGACATTCCATTGGATAAAACTAACTTTTTTCTTGCAAGTAGGTACTAATAGGGGAAGGATTCCATGTTCTCTACATTCTCTTTTGTGCTGGGACTCGATCTGGCTTGAACCTGTTTTGTTCGTGTAGGTCTTGTGTGTGCTGGGACATTCTCTGTGAGTTCCTAGATACATTAATCCTGTTGTGTCTGGAGGAAACTGTTCCCTTGGAATCACTTTTCCACTTCCTCTTCTATATAAGCCTTCAAACCTTGCAGAGAGAACTTTGATGAAGATATCTCATTTAGGATTGAATGCTCTGAAGTCTCTTACCCTCTGCCCATTGTCCAGTTATGAATCTCTGTGCTACTTCTCATATAGTCCAAGAAAAGGAGTCTCTAGCTATTCTGAGTGAGGCACTAATCTATGGGTAAAGTAGGATGTCATTAGTAGTCATTTTATGCCTATGTACTTTTAGCAGAACAATAGGTTAGTTTTTACCTCCTGAGGCCAATGACCTATCTAGTCACAGGGTCTTCACTCTTAACAGTGTAAGATATGGGTTCCATCTCATGGAGTGGACCATAAATCCAATTTTTTAAAAGATGTTTGGTTAGTCCAATAATATTTATGCCACTATAGCAAGCCCCTGTTGTCATTTGCAAAGTTTTTAGTATGTGACACGTATGATAACCTTTTTCTTCTGGTAGTGTAAAGAGTATCTTCTAGCACTGTGAATGATTCTTGGTCAGGAAAAAACTTCTATTTGGACAGCAGCACAACTTCTCCATGTTTGACAACTTAAGTAAGTGTTGTCTTCAGCAATGGGACCTTACTATCAGGTTGTAGGGAACAACAAATACCATTGACAATAACCTTTAACACTGAACTAAGGAAAGCCCAGGATATCCCAAATTAACCATTGTAAAGGGATTGACTTAATCCCAGCAACAAATCATACAACAAGGACGCTAAACATAATCCAAATGCTTCTATTCTCTCCTTAATCCTCACCTCTTGGTGCTCAGATAATCTTTCCAGATGTTTTGTGAACTTTGAAGGACAACGATGATTTGGTCTCATGTCTCCATTGGACTTCACAGATCAAACCATGCCAGAGCTTAACCCTAGTCACAGAACTGTAGGTGCTTTTAGGAGACCCCATGATTACATAACTAATTAAGCTGCAGTTCGTTGAAGAATGGTCTCTGTCTGAGTTAACCAGGAACCAGAGAGAAAAAGCAAAGCAGAGCCCAGCTATAAACCTCAAGGCTCATACAAATCCTCCAGTTAGAACACACACCTAATAGTTCCACAACCTACAAAAATGGTACTATAAAGATGGGAAAGGGGTTGAAACATGTGAGCCTATGGAAGATGTTTCACATTCAAACTATAACAAAATGTTTGCAGGAATGACAAAAATTGCATGCACATGGCTAAGAACAGAGGTCAGGAGTAGAATGCTTGCCTGGGATAGATAAGGTCCTGGCTCTGCTCCCTTGGTCTTTAAAACTAAGAAACAAAACAGTCACATCAGACCCCAATGGAGGAGTTAGAGAAAGGACTGAAGGAGCGGAAGGGGTTTGAAACCCCATAAAAAGAACAACAATATCAACCAATCAGAACCCCCAGAGCTCCCAGAGACTAAACCACCAACTGAAGAGTACAAATGGAGGGACCCATGGCTCCAGTTGCATATGTAGTACAGAATGGCATTGTCTGGCATCAATAGGAAGAGAAGCCTGTGGTCCTGTGAAGGCTCGATACCCCACTGTAGGGAAAAGCCAAGGCAGTCAGGTGGGAGTGGGAGGGTAAAAGGGAAGAATGCTCAGAGGGAGGGGAGGAATTGGGGGGGACCAGGGAAGGGGATAACATTTGAAATAAATACATAAAACATAAAAAAAAGAAAAGAGAAAATGTAAACTTGGGCTGAGGCAGGAGTCTATCAATAAGCAATACCAGTCAGAGTCAGGGAGGCACCAGTCCCTGAATCTATAGTTTAACCTTCAATACCATGTTCCTTCTGACTTTCTAAGGTCCGTGAAGGAAAGAAAAATAACAATCCATTTATGTCTATTGATGTTACATCTGGGGTTGCACGTGAAAAGATAACAGAGTATGTAGGTAGAAAGCAATTTATTGTAGAAGCCGGTTTTGATTTGCAAATCCTCTGGGCTCTGTAGATCTCACTCCAAACTCTGCATGACTTCACATCAGCTAACCACCCAGAATGATAGGACTCTGATGCCAGACTTAATGACTGGGGATTTGTGAATTATCAATGTCAACATGGCAGGACTATTCTTCATCATTCCCTGGGTTTACTTGCTGAAATTAAAAAGTGAATTATGAACTACAGGTGTACACAAGCATTTTCATTCCTTTATAAATATAATTATGCATTATCTAAGCACCTTCTATATCACAGACACTATGTAAAGGTTTGCCAAAGTGTATATATGCTATCTATTTGCTTCAACCTTGTTTATAAGTCTACAGAAGAAGGACCTACTTATATTTTTTCTGAGAAAACTGAATCACAGTTATTAAATCTTGCCAAGTTCACTTTGCTACATTTGGTAAAATTGGCCTTTAAACCAAGGATGTCGGCCTTCAGACCCAATGTTGTAAGGTATTGAGTAGACAGATACTGCATTCCCAGCACTATTGCAGGAAAGCATATAGCATGGTCCATCAGGTATGGGGTATGCAATTCCCTCTTCTAATTATATACTGAAATTCTGATACAATCCCTACGTATACCATTCTGCACAAACCTCTCTTAAGAATTTACTAGCAACTTGCTAGCAATCCCCATGCTGTGGAGATCTAAGCATACCCCACTCTGAGCAATGAATGTTTTTCTTCCCTTGATGGCCATCAAACTCAGACAGATTTTATTCCACCATTCTCTGCTTATACACTATTACAAGAATGGAAAGGCCTCAGCCCAACGTGGTTTGTAATGCACACACAATAGTGTAAAACATGCCCCAACGTGAAATTTTAGAGAGAATATCATATTTACTATTTTATACATTATTGGGTTGTATATATCAAAATTAGATACATTAGGGAAAGGGATATATTCAGTAGAAAAGTGATTATATAAACCAATCTGTCGATTACATAGAGACGTACGATTACTAGATCCCTTAATAATTAGCCCTTCCTTCCTTTAGATTCCACAAATAGAAGCCTTGAGCAATTTCCTGGAACCCTTGGAGAATGTTCACTTGTGGAACTGGCTGCTGTCCTGTGGAATGCTTTTAACCTGTTTGATTCCTTTGCTTTGAATTATACTTTATCCATATTTTGCTGTTTATGGGCTTTTATTTCAATTTTGAACAAGAGACCAAGAACCTGGAAATACCCAGCACAGATCCCTGTCACTGATAACACCGAGGCTACAGGAAATGGTTACATGTAGATCTGTCTTGAAGCAAAAAGGACGAATACAAATTCTCATGCAGGGTAGGTAATCCAAGTTCACCAGTACTTCTTATTTATGCATGTGTACTACCAAAGAGCCCTTCTGGTCTTTCCTACTGGATTTGCACCAGTTCACTTGCAAAAACTGCTTTAAGTTGGCTGGTGAGATGGTATAATTGGTCATTTTTGCTGCTGTGGAAATAACTCTAAAGCTATTTATCCTTACTGCTGCATCCAGTCTTGGTTTGCAATGGAAGCAAAGATGGGTACTGATATAATGCGTAACTATTGTCAGGTATGTCTTGATCAGGTTTCTATTGCTGTGATGAAGCACTATGACCAAAAGTCAAGTTGAGAAGGAAAGAGTTTAGTTAGCTTAAAAGTACAAATCATTGAAGGGAAACACGACAGGAACTCGAGCCAGACAGGAAGCTTGGACCAGGAGCTTATGCAACAATGATGTATGGGTGCTGCTTACTGACTTGCTCCCTATGTCTTGCTCAGCCTGCTTTCTTATAGAACCCACATCCTCCAGCCCAGGGATGGCAAAACCTACACCTACAATGGGCTAGGACCTTCCCCCAATCAATCACTAATTAAGAAAATGCACTGCAGGCCTGCCTATAGTCTTATGGAGACATTTTCTTAATTGAGATTCCTCCCACCCAGATGACTTTAAATTGTGTCAGGTTGACATCAAATTATCCAGCACAATGTATCCTTAATAGGATGGGGGCTGGAGAGGTGCCTCAGAATATATAACTGATCTTGGAGAGTTTCCAGGGCTCACATGAGGAACTTGAACTTCCTATAACTCCAGCTCTGAGGAATCTGTAACCTCTGGGTGCACCTGCACTCAGATACATAGACTCCCACATAAACATATACACACACGCATAGTAGAACGTAAACTTGATCTTTTCCTAAAAAATAAATATGTTTCCTGGACACTCACTGGCCTAACAAATGAACACAATGTGAAAGTCATGCAATGAGGACTATTGCTCTAATTTGCCGGAGTGGTAAGGAAAGGAAGGGCCTTACCAGCATCATAGCACAGTATCTACAAACACAGCCCAGCCAGCAAAAGCTATTTGTTTGGATTTTATTGTCTTAAGAAGGAAAAGGCAGAGGTTAAAAATATGAGTTTAAAATTAGGATAAGTTACAACTGCCTCGTGCCTTAGAGGGCAGGCTGACAAGACAGAATTCTGCCTTGGTGAACCAGCTAATTGAATATGAGTTAATTAATGCACAGGTGGGCCAGGCTAAAATTAGCATAAAAGAAAAACACCTTTTTTTTCTGTTTATGTCATTTGCATACCTTTGTAATCAGTGTAATGACATATCAGTTAAGAGGCCTACCTGCTGTGCTGCAATCTTTAATCCTTGTTATATATTAATCATCCCCCAGTAATACAATAAAGCTGCTTCTGCGAAGATGACATTGGACTGGCAATTATTGGTAATTCTTAATGATGTTTCATGAAGAAGAGCTCAGTCTGATCCATGAGCTCTACGAACACTTGAAGTTACTCGGTTTTCAATGTCTTAAAAGATTTTCATTTTAAGATCATTTGTAGATGTGTGTGTCTGTGTGAGGTTTATGCCTGTGAAGTCAGGTGCCTGCAGAAGCCAAAAGAGGGCCCTGGATTTCCTGAAATTATAGTTATAACTGTGAGCTTCCTGATGAGGATGCTGGGAACCAAACTTGCGTACTCTGTAAGAGCAATGGGTGCCCTTAACTGATGAACCATCTTCTCTTTACCCCCTATTTATTTTCACACCCCTAAAAGTGTTGTGAAGAAATCTTAGGCCCTGTGCTTAATGCTCTTGGGTTGTTCCTAAAAGCTGAAGCAGACCTTGGGGAGAAGAACATCCTCTTGTTAGCGTCTAAGTTTCAGGATGATGTTAATAGGCTGAATGTGAGTGGGAAAATTATGCTGCTAACTTTCTGCAGGCATTTTTTTAAGCTTTTACCCATTACAGTGTGAGGCCTTTGAATAAAAAGGCTCTATTTGAACAGGAAGTGTTGATCTGTGGCACATGAGAGAAAAATCTAAATATTTCCTGCAGGGAAAATGAGCTTGGTGATAGGAAGGTCACAGTTGCCTGGCACCATCAGGCACAATCTCCTACCTGACCCTTTCCCCCAACTCCCATCCCCTGCCCAACCTCATCTGCATTCAAGCCTTAGTGTCCGAAAAATCCATGGTCAGGACTGTCCCCACTGCAGCTGTGTGTATGGGTCAGGCCCTGCAAGGCAGGATATCCCCTCACCCTGTGTCCCTTGTAGGATAAACATGGGGTCTTGGGTTTGAATTCATTTCAGGAAGCACTTTATGTGCTAAATGGCATTTTAATTGCTCAGTGCTAAGTTGTCGTTTATCAATGAAACACTCAGCAGAGGATGCTGACTTGGGTATTGTGTGAATTTAGGTTGATTTTTCCGACCATTTTCTTTTTGGTCTGCCTCTGGTTTCTTGAGAAATATTGGCAGGACAGAGTCCAAGTTACTCATCATAATATCATAATCTTCTTGCTTCAGGATAATACTAAAATTAGATAATGTAAACATTTTTAATAAAAGTGAAACTAAATATAAGTGCTTCCAACTGTAAACAGTTTAATTCCATATTTGATGAAACTGTTGGAGTCTGTGTAACCAAAATAATACATACGGGAAAATCAGCAATGTCTAATAAGCATTGCGAAATTTCTTCCTTTAATACTGGGAGCAAATGTATTGAGAATCCCTGATTTAGAGATCCTATTGATCAGAATGTGTCTCCTAGAAGGGTCAGAGAGGCTATGTTCATGGAATAGCTACCTAAAGAGAATCTGAGCATAATGGCACAAATAAACATGCTTAAATGAAAGAGAGAAAACTTTTATGTCCCAATATTGATTACATCTTAATAATACGGTAGGATGGAAGGTAGGAATTAAACCAGGTAGGTATTCACTGACCTTCTGTCTAAGTGGTTGAGATGTGGTAACACGAACACAATCAAGTCTAGGTAGCTATCTGGGCACAAGTTATTTTAAAAGTATGCCATTTTATACTTAGATTGTGTCAGGTTCCTATTATTTGACCTTCCTAGGAATTGAACTCAGATCTCGGGAGGCAAGAGCTCTACCATTGAGTTATGTCTCCAGCCTTCATATTGTTGCGAATGGCTGCCTTAGAAAAGGAAGGTGAGAAGGGTATGTGGAGCTTAGTGTATAAAAGCACTATGCTTTATTAATGTTTGCCACTCGTGAAAGCATATAACACACTGTTACTTCGACAATTCCACCAAATATTACCCTTTAAATTTTGAATAGGAGAAATTGAGCTACAGGAGGGAGACTTCTGTGACTCAGTCACAAGCCAAGAAAACATGCCTCTGGGTACCTCAGTGTTTCCATAGAGATTTGACTAAGAAAGTAAAGCTACTATCCCAGAAGCTGGGCTCCAAAGTCCACACCGGCATTCATCTCTCTTTGCTTCCTAATTCACATAGATGTGGGAAAGACTCTGCTACACGCTGAGTTCTTTTGTCACCATGCTTTCTCCACCAGGCTGGATTCTATTTTGGGAGCCAAAGTAAACTTTAAAGTTTCTTTTTGTTAAGTATTTGTTCATAGTAATGGGAAAGTCATATAAAAACCAATGATTCTTGATTTATATGGAAAGTGTGGAGCCTGAGAAGCCACAAGAAGAGGGGTGATAACAGTGGCCTTTGTTTTTACGTCATTTTGATGACAGTTTCACTTGGAAACAGAAAGACATCACCAAGAACTAACCTGAATGTATGCCAGGACTTTAACTATGGGAAGTCAATGGAATGAACTCTGGAAGATTTCCACACATTTAGAAAAAATACAATATTCTGCAGAAAAGCCGTCTTTTCCAACTGAGAGCTCCACAAGTCTTCGTAAAATGGGAAAAAATATTCATGGATACAATATTGAAAAAGTTTAACTTTTCTTGTGTATGACAAGGACTCTCCTTCTGGCCTGCAGGGGGCAAAGTTTTTGTAGTGTCCTAGATAAAAAAGAGAGTATTCTGATGTTTGGTTCTTTTCCTGATAGAGCATAGATTTCATCACATGAGGCTCAATATTCACAACTGAATATAAATCTCATTATCTCTCAAAGTGTTTACCTTCTAATATTATCATACTGGGTTACAACTTGCACAAATGCCCTGTTGAAGTTCACATATAAATTCTACCCAAAACAATAATAAGAGTTTAGAGCAGGGGTGAAAAAGTAGATTTAACAGGATTATCTAACTGACTGGAACAGGAAGTGAAGGAAAAGAAAATATTAGAGATGATACCTAAGTACACAACTAGAATGGGTGCTTAATAATGTTATTTAAAGAGAAGATGATGGTGCCCACAGCTAACCCAGTGTGACAGAACTCTGTACCTAAATTATATGGGAAAGAGAGCTGGAATCTCAGAAGTGCAGACAATCCTAAGTGCTCAGGGGAGACACTACTTCTGCTCACGTTCCTGGCCAAAGAGGAACCAGCCTGGGATCCTCTGGACACAGGATCCAAGGAGCAGCCTGAGACAGGATCCTTCTGGTTTCTGCCTGCTCCCAGACATTTTCCTCTGACACACCTCTCTGTACCCAGATCCTACTGGGAGAAAGACAGTCTCCAGGAGTGCTGACACACAGGTTTACAGGAGTTCAAGACAGAAACAGCAAGACCAGCTAACACCAGAGACAACCTGATAGTGAGAGGCAAGCACAGGAACCTAAGCAACAGAAACCAAGACAACTCTGCATCATCAGAGCCCAGTTTGCCCACCAAAGTAAATACGGAATATCCCAACACACTGGAGAAGCAAGATTTGGATTTGAAATCACATCTCATGATGATGATTAGAGGACTTTAAGAAGGACATAAATAACTCCCTTAAAGAAATAAAGGACAACACAGGTAAACAAGTTGAAACCCTTAAAGTGGAAACACAAAGATCCCTTAAAGAATTATAGGAAAACACAACTAAACAGGTAAAGGAATTGAACAAAACCATTCAATGTTAAAATGGAAATAGAAACAATAAAGAAAGATACTATAGAAAACATTGACACAACTGTCAAAGACAATGTAAAATGCAAAAAGCTCTGAACCAGAAAATCTGGGACACAGTGAGAAGACCAAACCTAAGGATAATAGGTATAGAAGAGAGCGAAAATGTCCAACTTAAGTGCCAGTAAATATCTTCAACAAAATTATAGGAGAAAACTTCCCTACCATAAAGAAAGAGATGTTCATAAACATGCAAGACACCTACAGAACTCTAAATAGAGTGGACCAGAAAAGAAATTCCTCCCGTCACATAATAGTCAAAACACCAAATATACAAAATAAAGAAAGAATATTAAAAGCAGTAAGGGAAAAAGGTCAAGTAACATATAAGAGCAGACCTATCACAATTGCACCAGACTTCTCACCAAAGACTATGAAAGCCAGATGACCCTGGGCAGATGTTATACAGACCCCAAGGAACACAAATTCCAGCACAAATTACTATATCCAGCAAAACTCTCATTTAACATAGATGGAAAACCAAGATATTCCATGACAAAACCAAATTTACACAATATCTTTTGACAACGTCAGCCCTACAAAGCATAATAGATGGAAAACTCCAATACAAGGAGGGAAACTACACCCTAGAAAAAGCAAAAAGTAATCTTCTGTCAACTAACCCAAAGGAAGAGAACCACACAAACATAACATCTCTAACAACAGAAATAACAGGAAACAACAACCACTATTCCTAAATATTTGTTAACATCAGTGGATTCAATTCCCCTATAAAAAGACATAGACTAACAGACTAGATATATAAAGAGAGCCCAGCATTTTGCTGCATACAGGAAACACACCTGAGTGACAAATACAGATACTACCTCAGACTAAAAAGCTGGAAAAGAATTTTCTAATCCAATGGTCCCAAGAAACAAGCTGGAATAGCCATTCTAATATCGAATAAAATCTACATTCAACCAAAAGTTATCAAAAAAGATAAGGAAGAACACTTCATGTTCATCAAAGAAAAAACATCCACCAAAATGAACTCTCAATCCTGAATATCTATGCTTCAAATGTAAGGGCACCTACATTCATAAAAGAAACCTTACTAAAGCTTAAAGCACACATAGCACTTCACACAATAATAGTGGGAGCCTTTAACAACCGACTCTCATCAATGGAAACAGAAGCCGAACAGAGACATAGAGAAATTAACAGCTGTTATGAACAAAGTGGATTTAACCAATAGCTATAGAACTTAGATTCCTAAATAAAAGAATATACCTTCTACTTAGCACCTCATGGTATCTTCTCAAAAACTGAACATATACCTGATCACAAAACAGATCTCAAAGATACAAGAAGATTGAAGTAATCTCATGCACTCTATCAGATCACCATGGACAAAGGTTGGTCTTCAATAACAACAAAAGTGACAGAAAGTACACATACACATGGAAGTTGAACAACAAACTATACTCAGTGATAACTTGGTCAAGGAAGAAATAAAAAAAGAAATTAAAGACTTTTTAGAATGTAATGAAAATGAAGGCACAACATATCCAAATTTATGGGACACAATGAAAGCAGTACTAAGAGGAAAACTAATGGCTCTGAGTGCCTCCAGAAACAAACTGGAAAGAGCATACACTAGCAGCTTGATGGCAAACCTAAATGTTCTAGAACAAAAAAGAATCTAATACATGCAAGAGACTTGACAGCAAGATACAATCAAATTCAGGGCTGAAATCAACCAAATAGTAACAAAAAGGACTATACAAAAAATCAACAAAACCAGGAGCTCATTCTTTGAGAAAATCAACAAGATAGATAGACCCTTATAAAAGCCAAACTAACCAGAGGGCACAGAGACAGTATCCAAATTAATAAAATCAGAAATGAAAAGAGAGACATAACAACGAATCTGAGGAAATTTGGAAAATCATCAGATCCTACTACAAAAGCCTATATTCAACAAAACTGGAAAATCTGGATGAAATGGACAATTTATAAACAAATACAGGTAGCAAAGTTAAATCATGATCAGATCAACTATTTAGAGTCCCATAACTCCTAAAGAAATAGAAGCATTTATTAAAAGTTACTAACCCAAAAAAGCCCAGGACCAGACAGGTTTAGTACAGAATTCTATCAGAACTTCTTAGAAGGCATAATACCAACACTCTCCAAACTATTCCACCAAATAGAAACAGAAGGAATATTACCCAATTCCTTCTATAAATCCACAAGTATTCTAATACCTAAACCACACAAAGACCCAACAAAGAAAGAGAATATCAGACAAGTTCCCTTATGATTATCAACCCAAGAATGCTAAATAAAATTCTCACAAACCAAATCCAATAACCATCATCCATCATGACTAAGTAAGCTTCATCTCAGAGTAGCAGGGATGGTTCAATATACAGAAATCCATCAATGTAATCCACTATGTAAACAAACTAAAAAAATATGCTCATCTCATTACATGCTGAGAAAGCATTTGACAAACTTCAACACCGTTCATATTAAAAGTCTTGGAAAGATCAGGAATTCAAGGCCCTTACCTAATCATAGGAAAAGCAATATACAGCAAACCAGTAGCCAACATCAAACTAAATGGAGAGAAACTTGAAGCAATCCCACTAAAATCAGGGACTAGACAAGGCTGCCCACTCTCTCTCTCTACTTATTCAATATAGTACTCAAAGTCATACCAGAGCAATTAGACAATGAAAGTAGGTCAAGGGGATACAAATTGAAAAGGAAGAAGTCAAAATATCACTATTTGCAGATGATATGGTAGTATACTTAAGTGACCCCAAAGGTCCACCAGAAAACTCCCAAGCCTTACTAACAACTTCAGCAAAATAGCTGTATATAAAATTAACTCACACAAATCAGTAGTCTTCCTTCATACAAATAATAAACAGGCTGAAAAAGAAAATAGGGAAATAACGCTTCACAATAGTCACAAGTAATATAAAATACCTTGATGTGACTCTAACCAAGGAGGTGAAAAATCAGTATGACAAGTACTTCTAGTCTCTGAAGAAAGAAATTGAAGACTTGAGAAGATGGAAAGATCTCCCATGTTCATTGATTGGCAGGAT
Organism: Rattus rattus; assembly: GCF_011064425.1. Lineage (NCBI taxonomy): Eukaryota > Metazoa > Chordata > Mammalia > Rodentia > Muridae > Rattus > Rattus rattus. The sequence continues at coordinate 34,739,812 of NC_046159.1, read as the reverse complement.
TAATATTGTAAAGATGGCCATCTTGCCAAAAGCAATCTACAGATTCAACGCAATACCCACCAAAATTCCAGTTCCATTCCTTTTTCCTTCCCTCCCCACCAACTCAATTCTTAATAGAGCTAGAAAGAGCAATCTGCAAATTCATTTGTTATAAGAAAAAACCCAGGAGAGCAAAAACTATCCTCAACAATAAAAGAACTTCTGGGGAATCATCGTCCCTGACTTCAATTTCTACTACAGAGCAATAGTGATAAAAACTGTATGATATTGGTATAGAGTATCAGGTAGATCAATGAAATAAAATTGAAGTCCCAGAAATGAACCCACATACCTATGGTCACTTGATTTTTGTCATAGGAGCTAAAACCATCCAATGGAAAAAGATAGGATTTTCAACAAATGGTGCTGGTTCAACTGGAGGTCAGCATGTAGAAGAATGCAAATCGAATGATTCTTATCACCCTGTACAGAGCTTAAGTCCAAGTGAATCAAGGACCTCCACATAAAATCAGATATACTCAAACTAATAGAAGAAAGTGTGGAAGAATCTCGAACACATGGGCACTGGGGAAAATTTCCTGAACAGAACACCAAATGGTTTATGTTCTAAGATCAAGAATTGACAAATTGGACGTCATCAAACTGTAAAGCTTCTGTAAAGCAAAGGACACTGTCATTAAGACAAAATGGCAACCAACAGATTGGGAAAATATCTGATAGAGGTCTAATATCTAATATATACTAACAACTCAAGAAATTAAGACTCCAGAGAATCAAATAACCCTATTTAAAAAATGGACTACAGAGCTAAACAAAGAATTCTCAGCTGAGGAATATCGAATGGCTGAGAAGCACCTAAAGAAATGTTCAACATCCTTAGTCATCAGGGGAATGAAAATCAAAACAACCCTGAGATTGCATCTCACACTCACACCAGTCAAAATGATTAAGATCAAAACCACAGGGGACAACAGATCCTGGTGAGGATATGGAGAAAGAGGAACCTTCCTTCATTGCTGGTGGGTTTGCAAACTGGTACAACTACTCTAGAAATCAGTATGGAGGTTTCTTAGAAAATTGGAAATAGTACAACTTGAGGACCCAGTTATCCCACTCCTGGACATATACCCACAAGATGCTTCAACATTTAACAAGGACGCATGCTCTACTATGTTCATAGCAGCCTTTTTTATAATAGCCAGAAGCTGGAAAGAACCCAGATGCCCTTCAACAGTGGGATGGATACAGAAAATGTGGTACATCTACACAGTGGAGTACTACTCAGCTACCAAAATCAATGACTTTATGAAATTCATAGGCAAATGGATGGAACTAGAAAATATCCTGAGTGACAAAACCCAATCACAAAAATCACACATGATATGCACTGACTGATAAGTGTGTGTTAGCCCAAAAGCTTGAATTACCTAAGATACAACCCACAGACCACATGAAACTCAAGGAAGAAGGCCAAAGTGCAGATGCTTTCAGGGGGAAGAAAAATATTCATAGGAAGAAATATGGAGATAAAGTTCAGAGCAGAGACTGAAGGAAAGGCCATCCATAGACTGACCCACCTGGGGATTCAGTCTATACATACACAGCCACCAAACCCAGACAACATTGCTGATGCCAAGAAGTACATTCTGACAGGAGACTGACACAGCTGTCTCCTGAAAGATTCTGCCAGAGCATTGCAAATACAGAAGTGGATGCTCATAGCCAACCATTTAACTGAGAACGGGATCCCCATTTGAGGAGTTAGAGAAAGGATTTAAGGACCTGAAGGGTCCTTATGAAACCCTATAAGAACAACAATACCAACCTATCAGAGCTCTCAGGGACTAAAACACCATCCAAATAGTACACATGGACAGACCCATGGCTCCAGCTTCATATGTAGCAGATGATGGCCTTATTGAGCACCAAATGGAGGAGAAGCCCTTGGTCTTGTCAAGGCTGAACTCCCCATTGTAGGGAATGTCAGGGTGGGGAGTAGGAAAGGGGTGGTTTGTTGGGTGTGGTTTGTGGGAAAAGGAATACCCTTTGAAATGTAAATTAAAAATAATCAATAAAAGTAAAAGAAAGAAGATATGAAATAAAATGCAAGCTAACACAACTTATTCATTTCAGTGAAAATATGGTTAATTTGATCTTCTACTTAAAATGGCACATTTTAAGTGAGTGTTTATGTGTATAATACAGACATGTGTTTATGCATGTTTGTATAGGTGCACATGCCCATGCATGGAAGTATAGAGGCTAGAGATTGAGACCAGTTCTTTTATTCTATTATATATTTTTTTATTTTGAGACAAAATGTCTCACTAAACTTTGCACTACCAGTTCTCTAGATGGCTGACTAGAGGGTCTCTTGGATCATCTGTCTTTGTCTCCTAATGTTGGGATTACAGGTGTACACTGCCAGATCTGGCCTCTCACATGGGGTACTAGAAATTTTAACCTTGATTCTCATGTTTGCACAGCAAATATTTTATTGACTGAGAAATTTCCTAAGCCTCAATAGGTATTTTTTTAAAAGACTATAATATAATGTACCCTATTCTGCCCCAGTATGTTAACAGCTACGAACTGTTTCTGTTCCCATATATTTTCCATCACAAAGGATTCTATATATATGTGAGAATGTAATATCATATTTAAACCTAATAATACATATTTGGGCTATGAATAGTTAACTTCATCAATTGGTTGCCAAATAAAGCTCTCATCTTTTCTCCACTCTATTTCATTTTTAAATTCATAGACAGCCCAATGACATGGATGCTATTAGCCTTATGTTACAGATGACTTAACAGAGGAACAGAACAATTATTTTTTGTTGACAATACTAATGTCCTCCAATATGTAGCTCTCTTCTAAATAAATACAAGAAACATCGCCTGATCTCTCTAAGTGTACAATATCATTTACATGGGACAATGGAGGGTAAATGTAAATGTGACTTATGAGTAGATTTTAAGAGCTTATGTTTGACTGTCATTATTTTCTCTTTCTCTAACAAGGTGACCAAGGAGGCCAGGTGCTCAAGTTGTATAGTTATACAATGACACAGGGACTCCCCATGACTCTCCCCATGTTGGTTCACATTAGATATGGAACAACCAACGAGAAGTAACATTATAGACTGGCAAGATGGCCAACAAGTATAAGTTCTTACTATAAAATGTTGATGACCTGAGTTTGATACCTACTATAAACATAAAGGCAGAAGAAAAGAAATCACTCCACTTTTCTTATTGCCTCCACATATGCACCATGGCAAATGTGCCTCCACACACATCATACATACAGGCACATATACACAATCACATTTTTCTTAATGAACTAGCTTGTGATAGGACATTGAGACATGGGACATTGCTTGTGAAGAAAAGCATAGCTTACACCAACTTATGCAAGATAGTACATGGCTGAATCAGTACTAATGTGTTTATGAAAGACAGTGATGACAGAAATGTGGCAGATTAGCATTTGTTCCAGAGTATTGGGCACGGGGATGTAGTATTGGCAACCTGCTGAACAGCTGTATTTTGTGTCCTGACATCTCTCACTGTGGATAATATCCTAGCTCCCCCTGGATGGTCTTCAGTTTGTTAAAGAACTCAGCAACTGCTGGAAATTCAAGTGGATCAAAGGAGATTGGGAAGAAGGGGAGTCATTACTGTCAACTATTGAGATTCAGGCAAACCAGGAAGCCGTGCCACCACCAGATCATTGAGCCAAATACAACAAATCCACTCACTGTAATTTTGTACTAAAAGACAAAAGTCTAATGGGTCAATAGCTTTAGATATTAAACACAATACTCAGGATAATGTACTTTATCTTTAGGAACTAAATGTTCTGCATGGAGGGAATAATTTCTCTTCAATTTTCCTATATTATAGGATGTATTTTGGATCATGCACTTTGAATTTAAATTAAAACTTACTGTGGGTGCTTTTGCCAAACTGACTTTCAGGGAATTAAAGCGGGCAGGATGGTACTTTGCAGAATTAATTTTTAGAAAGTTGTCTATATTTTGCCCATCCCAAATGAAGTCCTTTCCTTAAAAAAAACAAAACAAAGTAAATGGAGTAAATCGTGACATGTGCTAAGACACCAAAAGTACCTTTCTTTTTCATTTGACTCTTGGCTTTCCTCGTCTTATTCTCATAGTTGACTCTTCAGTTCTATGGGAGAAATAAATCTTTCCTTAGCTAGCCACAAGGATGAGCATGAACCTGCTTGTCAACCATACCTACCCAATTTAATGCTCAATTCATGATATATTATGAATAACAATATCTCAACTCAAAATAGTTTAAGTAAGAGGATGCATATTCACAACCTGGGCATCATGAGGAGCTTCAAGTTCAGAATTCCCAAGTTCAGCTGATGTCTTTGTCTTTCCTGGCTTCCTTGTGAACTGTATACCATGACCCCAGACTTGTCAGTATCCTCGATCCTGAATTTCCCATGGGCACTCTTTTCCACAGCCTACTTCTAATCTGCCTGAAATAGACGCAAAGAAGCCTGGTAAAGGAGCTTTGAAGAAAGTCAATTGAATGAGTATCCTAAAATACTCATTTATTTTTAAAGTGGAAAGAAAAGAAAACGACAAATATTTAAATAGGAGTTGATAGACTCCTTTACAAAATGAATCATAAGCAAGTATAACCTTACTTATTAAAGAAAGGGGCAGTGCTCATAGAAATAGTTTCTATTCTCATATTCTACTTTATCTTCAAATTGTCCTGGATATTGAAATCACTTGTATTCCAACCCAAGTATCTATTGGTTTCTGATACACTATTTTTCATTTCCTAAGGTCTGAGGTTGCTCTGTGAACTCTTTCTCTGTCTCTCTCTCTCTGTCTCTCTGTGTCTGTGTGTGTCTGTGTGTGCGTCTCTCTTCCTCTGTTCCCTGCCCCTTGCCCTCTGCCCATCCCCTCCCCTCCTCTCCCTACTCCTATTTCTCCCCACTTACTTATGTGTTTATTTGTGTTCAGGTACACACTGTGGGGACATATTAATGTACATGCTTGTGTGACTAAAGGACAAGGGACAAGCTCAAATTTCATTGGCCAGGTGTCATCCACCTTATTTATTGAAATAAGTCCTCACACTGGCCTGGAACTCACTAAGTTATCTAAGCTGGCTAGCCAGAAATTCTTGGATGTTTGGCAGTCTCCACATGTCCAGTCCTGGGACTACAAGTACACATCACCACATTGGCCTTTTTCATGTGGATTTCTGAGGACCAAACTTAGGTCCTCATATTTGCAAGGCAAGCACTTTACCAGTTGAATTATCTCTTCAGCCCAATGCTTGAGATTTGCGTGTTCAGTCAAGCTCTTTAAAAAGCAACAGAATTTCCTCTTGTAGCATTTTTGCTAATGAATTTTACATGCCAAGAGAGGATGCCAAAAGGCTGTAAAGCAGGGAGAGACACCAGGGAGGGCTTCCCAGAGGAAATGGCAGCATTGAGGGATATCGGAATCATTTGTACCAGAAGCAGTAGCAGAGTGATCCAGATGATAGAAGGTTGTAAGTCTTGGCTTCAGCAGCAAGTTCTGCTAAAGAATTAAGCAAGTCTGGGACCAATTTCAAATGTGAGTAGAAAGACTAAGATCTGGGGCTGGAGAAGGGCCAGGGCTGTGGAATTTTTCGAGTCACAATCAGAGCTAGAGATTTCTTCTACATGGCAACGATGATATAGCAGGAAGGTGAGTAAGAGAGCAACAACTTCAAATGGTGTTAATTGGTCACTTTTCTTCGGGTTTCTGTGACAAAAATGTCTCCTATGATGCTTAATACCTCAACTTGACAGGATCTACAACTAACAAGGGAAAAGCAAGCAAACAAACAAGCAAGCAACAACTCTGAGCATGTATGCGAGGATTTTTCTAGATTGGGTTAATTGATGTGAGAATTCTCAGGTTAGGGTAGGAAAAGTTCAATAAAAAGGGACTGAGCACCAACAAACATCTCTGTGTGGGTCTTTGTGTCTCTGTCTCTGTGTGTCTCTGTCTCTCTGTGTCTCTATCTATGCATCTGTCTGTCTGTCTATCTATCTATCTATCTATCTATCTATCTATCTATCTATCTATCTATCTATCACTTGTTTCCTGGCTATGGATAAAGTACAACCAGCTGCGTCGTACTCCTGTTATAATTCCAGTCCCCTCAAACTATGAATGGAAAAAAGCATTCTTTCCTTCCCTTATCTTTGTCTGACACTTTGCCACAACAATCAGGAAAGTCACTTGCACACCAGCAAAGGCAACTTACAGAAAATAATGCTTATTTGAGCTCCATGTGAGGTTTCAGTTCCTCACAGTGGGGGAAGTCCTGATAGCAGGAGTAAGAGGAGATTGTTCACATTGTATTAGTTATCAAGAAACCAGGAGAGATGAATACTCTCCCCCTTTTATTCAGTTCTTCAGCCCGTGGGATACTGTCACATCACCCATATTCAGAGTTGTTCTGAATCCTTTCTGAAAACAGACTCATTGTTACCTCAGAGGGGCGTTCCCAACCACTCAAGTTGAGAGTAAAGATTGATAATCATTGTGAATTTCAGAGATCACCACTGTCACCTTGTGAGACAATGGGTCAGAGAAAGGCAAGACTGAGAGAAGTCACTTACCCAGTTGAACATGCTGGCCTGACTGTGGAATGCTGAATGCATGCATCTTTATCAAGCCATGTCTGAAGAATTGACTCAAATAATGTATGCAAATGCAAAAGCTTCCATTGTGGTATGTGATACACCCCAGTTTGTTTCAATACATATTTATGAAATATATCTTCAGCTTTTTGTCATTTTCTTCTTTTAAACTTGTATCCTTAACTTTGTTCAAAATGACAAACCTGGGAAGCCAGAACTGTAACTGACCAAAGCCAATGTAGCCCATTTATTTAGTTTGTCTTGGTAATGGTCCCCACACACAGGAAGAAAGTATGTTCCTGTTTTAACAAGTGATTAGTGAGAAGAGAGAATTGTTCTGTTGGCCTGTGCAGGAGGATGGAGGTCGTTAGCAATACCATGCTAGTTAACATTAACTGTCCACTTGATGCACCTGAAATGGGATTCTTACTTGAGAGATTGCTGGGATCATATTGTGGGGGAATGTCCTCAACTAACAATTGATGTAGGAGGTCCTAGCCCTCTGTCGGTGGCACCATTCCATGTACAGGTGATCCTGGGCTATGAAAATAAAACAAACAAACAAACACCCCCCCCAAAAAAAAAGAAAACAAAAAACAAAATAACTAGCTAATCATGAGTTTGAAAGCAAACCTGAAAAAGTATGCTTCAATGGTTTCTACTACAAGTTCCTGCCATGACTTCCATCATCGAAGTAACCTGCTGTTTCCTTTTCTACCTAAAGTTGATTTTGGTGAAGTTACCTTAACTAAGTAACATAAAGGAAATTAGAACAACTATCCAACTGCTTGTTCTAGTCCTCCCAGCTTGAACACATCCCTGCTTTATAGAAAGACAGACAATGTTTTCTAACACTAAGGAGAGGGGGATCATTTTATAAGACAAAAGCTGATAAGATGTCAATAGTTTAATGATGGCTGCTGAAAATGCAAAGAAAATACTAAGTCTCCATCTTTATAACTACCATTGCCTTGTGTTGTGGTCCACATTCCCTAAGCAAATGAAATCCCTACTTGTTTAAGCCACTTAGTTCTTGTGGCCAGAAGCATTCTTAGTCCACACATTAATCCTCAAGCAAGACAAATAATATCCACTCAAATAGTCCTAACTCTACCGTTATACTACATAGACCACCAGGCATGTCAGTTAGGCTCCCGAGGTCAAGCACATCTGAGAAACAGAGGCATGGGCAAACACCACCATCTTCAGATGATTTCACTCTAGATTCTAGTCTATGAAATTCTTTCTTTAATGACCTTCAACAAAATAGCAGTTAAACTCAAAAGGCTGAGAGGGACAAGAGAAAGTCCTTTCATTCTGAGTGTGTTGGCTCACCGTGGTCCTCTGGGCAAGGAATTTTCTCGTCTTTTGGATTACAGGAAAAAGGGACACCACACCAAAGACAGTTGACTTCTGTGGAGAGCCTTGTCCATTTGTTTTCTTCAATGCTAACATACTTTCTCATTTCAAAAGCCCCTGAGTCTCCTGACACTATTGCTTTCAGTTCTTAAAGAATATAAAGGAAGCAAGAGTTCCTGGCAGTGGCATTCTCTGCACAAAGCAAACAATGAAATATCACAGTGTCGCTAGGAAGAATGACACAAGAGTGGACTGGTCTCTTCACTTTTTGAGCACTCTACCCCTTTCTGACAATACCGCATGTAGAGATCAGGTGGGCTACAGCTCTACAGTTTCATATGTTTATATAATGGATTTCAGTCATGTTTATCCTCAATGCCCCCCTTCTATCTGTTGTTTGTGTATGGATCCCTGAGATTAATAAAACATACCTGCCTGCATGTGGGGGAATTGGTATTTAGTGGAACAAGAGTGACTTAGCCATGGATATACCATGGAAGACAACGATGTCACCATTCTAGTTTGCTTCTTTGTTCCTCTGACACAACAGTGACCAAAAGCACTTTGGGGAGGAAAGGAACTATTTGGCTTAAATAGTTAAACTTCATGATGGAGGGAAGTGAAGGCAGGAACATGGAGGGGGTAACTGAAGCGGAAGTCAGAGAAAGAGTCTGCTCAGCTACACTTTCTTGTTGTTTTCATTTTGTTTGTTTGTTATCTTTTTAAAAGAGTCTGGGCCATCAATTCAGCTCGCTGGGTCCTCCCACATCAAATAACAATAAACATACCCCATAGACATGCCCATAGGACAATCTAATAGAGTTAATTCCTCAGTTGAGTTTCACTGTCCCCAATTATGAATGGTTTGTGGCAAGTTGACAAGAAATAACTATGATACCCTCCTTTACTAGTTACTGTTAGCTGCTGACAATTTCACCGGGAGAGATGGGGCCTCATGGACCCCTTCCCTACCTATGTTGAAATGTTGACAAGTCCAATTCTTTGCAGGTTCTGTGCAGGTAACCATAGCTTCAATAAAGTCCTGAGTGACATGGCTGCATCATTTCCAGAAGATGTCTTTTTTTCTACATGTCTCCCCGAGCTCAATTTGTACAGTATTTTCATCCCTTTCTTCTGAACTATTCCCAAACCTTGGATTGGGAGATGATAATGTCCCATTTTGGCACAAACACTGTGTTATCACTTATTCTTGGCACTTTGGTCATTTAGGGGTTTCAGCATTAGCTGTGTGTATAGTTGTTTACATGGACTGTTTTTTTCTATCATCTTGACATTGAATCTATTTCTCTGGAATTTAAAGACAGACACACAGCCATTAGCATGAGAAGAACTGTGTGTATGATAAATGCATAAATTGCTCTGGCTTTGTGTGATTTATTGCAGATGAGTGTGAGAGGGAATATAAAAACTATTCCATTAATTTCATTTCCATTTTAGTGGTTATGTGGGCTTAGCTGCCTTGAAAATTATCTTCACATTCTCTCAGGAGAGAGATCTGCAGAACTACTGAATGGACGGATATGTTCTCGAGTACACTATGGACTCATCTTCAGGAAACTCATCTTCACCTTCCCCAATCCCAATTGCCTGTGATAATTTTGCTTCAGTGAAAAAGAAAAGAGCATTTGGAGTCTTCTCCAATTCCACACACACCCAGTCTAATAACAGTATCATTGTGCCTTCTCTCTAATGATGCTTTGGTTACCACTCCATTCATTCCTATTTAAGTGCATCTGCTCCTCAGAGGGGCTCATTCACCGCCGTGCTTAGAAGCTCTGGTATCCTCATTAGGTTTTCATATCAGGAAAGCACTTTCCAATGTCTTCCCTGCCTCTTCCAACTCTGATTTATGTACTGAAGAACTAGGAGGGATCATTTAAATTCATGGCAGCTCACCTATTCCTAAATATGTCTTCTGGGCAGACCCCTCCTATCACATCACAGGTTAAAGCACTATTTTTTCATAACTCAAAGGATGTGTTCTGTGCTGAGCAAACATGTAATAACAGAGCTTAACTTTATTAGATTCTTATCTTGAGCCCAGCACAGTTCTGTGATTTAAATGAATATGACTTCATATGAGCATGTGTATGATTCATTGTGGATTTTATTATCTCTGTTATTTTTATAATAACAACAGAGGTCCAGGCTTTTTACTATAAAACCAGGCCATCTCAGGTGACTATTTTCAAAGAAGTCATGCTTTGAAATATATTAATCATATTTTTTTCCTGTGGTTGTTTTGAAGAAAAGATGTGATCAGTGGGAAGGGGTAGTCAAAATTCTCTTATAGACAATCACTGGCCAGATATAGGCCCAACATTTGTGTTTGTTAAGACACTATCAAGTAAAACTATCCTGTGGCCCAGAAAGTAGACTACCTCTCTTCTTCTAAAACAGAAGTTCTCAACCTTCCTAATTCTGTAACCCTTTAATACAGTTTTTCATGCTGTGGTAAGCTCCAAACATGAGATTATTTTCTTCTACTTCATAACTGTAATTTTTGCTCTTTAGCCAACCCCTGTGAAAAGGTCATTCAATCATTAAGGGGGTTGAAAACCGTTGTTCTAGAACAACTGGTGCCAGTTCAAGGATCAAGAGTAGACAGAAGTTAACTAAGAAAAGAGAGCAAGCAAGGCATCAGGAAAGACTCATCAGAATCCAGAGGATGGAATCCTGATCATTCACGTCATTATGGGAGACAAACATCCTTCCCACATCTCATTTAGGTCATAGACTGTTTTTACATCCAAATGAATCCTAAATAGTACATATTGCTGCTCACTTTGAGTGACATAAGGGAGACCAAATGGCTGGCTGCATCCATGTACTTCACCCTGAACTTGGTACATCACTGGTACTTTCTAAAATTATAGTCGTTTCTGGCAGAATCATCATAATTCTGGTAAATGAATCATAATACCACCTGCTTTTAGGGGAATATTTAAATATACCTGGTTCCCAGTTCACAGAAAGCTGTACCTGACATCCCACCTTCCTTAATTCTCAGTCTCTTCCTTCCCCTACCTCTGCCACACTGACTTTTTTCAGGTCTCCCAGCTTAATATGTTATCACAGTCTCACCCTTAGCCTCCTTTATGTGTCAGAATGCTGAGTTCAGTTCATGTGGCAGTTACTTCTCCCATTATTGTGACAAAATACTGTAACAAGAGAAGCCACTTATCAAAGGAAGGGTTATTTCGGCTCTAGCTTCAAAGATGCTGTCCAACATGGTAAAGAAGCATATAATGTCATTTAATTCAGTGTGACCCACACATAAGGTGAACATTATCTGGAAACTACCTCACATTCTACACCACAGCTGTGTCTCCCATGTTGAGTCTCTAGCCTGCTAGGCTAATCAATATTAACCATCACAGCTGAGACTAGACTAGAACTCTAGATATTTGTTTCAGTCAACATTGTCAAAAAGGAAGATTCTTTCCTCCTCCCTTGCTAAATGAGTGGCTCCAATTCAAACAGTGTAGCTGTACAATCATGATTACTTAGAACACATTATTTATTTGTGGAGATTTTAGCAAGTGGCGTTTAGTTAGAAGACATGTGTAGGTGCAATCAAGATGAGCCCACCCCTATTTCTGATTCCAGATTCTCAACTTATTGGCATGTTGAGGAATACAGAACACATTCCTCCCACCACCATGTTGCCAGCATCACTAAGCCTTCTCTACCAAAGCAAATCCATTCAAACCATGATCTCAAACAAATACTGCCTCCCCAAAATTACTTCCCATTAGGTATTTGGTCAAAGCAACAAGAAAAGCAACCAAGGAACCAATCCTCTGAGGCCTGATCCATTCTCCTCAAGTACATTGTGTTAGGATATTTCAGCCTCTTTCCACTGTAAATACTGGAGATTTTCTTGGCTTATCTCTGAGCTGGGGGTAGGTGCACATGCTAGGGAGTTAATGACATCAGTGTCAAGTGGTCAGTGACAGGATGGTATTGGAAATTAAATACCCATCTTCTCCCTTGCTATTTTGACTTAACTGTTAACAAGAACCCAACATAGAAGTAGTACAATGGGTACTACCTAGAGTACTGGCTAGGACAGGACCTCAGCTCTCCACAGTAGTAATTTAGTCTAGAAATGATCCTTGCTGCTCTCTTTGCTATCTCACTTGCCCTTGCTGCAGTGGTTTTGATTGCTCCCGTCCCAGTACAGATACTTCATCATGGCAATGTTTGAATCTAAATAAAACCCAGCCTAGAAAACAGTTCTCTCTTTCCCACTTAGTTGTCAGAGCCTCCCAAGCAAAATACAACCACTGTCCTCTTTCCTGAAGCCATTAATATATTGTATCTACTTTTTCATTATTTCCCATTCACCCTGCCTCACATTGTCTGTAAGAATCATATTCCCTTTGTTATTAATATACTAGTCTGTAAAGAATTTCAGTTTTCTAGTAGCTTCTAAATGAGTCTCTGCACTGTTTTCCCATAATGCATTACTTTCCCTGTACATATTAAGTAGAAAGCTTTGGTTCTGGTGTTAGACAAATTTAAGATTCCAGTTCTACCTCCAACTAGCTGTATAATTTCATACTGTATATCTCTGGGTGTGTTGCCTTATGAGTGTAATAAAAAAAGTAATAAAATCTACCTTTTAGTGAATTTTTTGTGAGGGTTAAATTAGGCAATGTATGTAAAGCACTTAGCTACGTGTCTGACATAGCTTGATAACTATTGCGTATCACCACATTTATCACCAGTTGTACTGGTGGCATTAAATCCTGTTCATTCCCCAGTGTTAATGCATCACCCACCCAGCAAACTGTATATAGTAAATTGATATTTGTTTATTAACTAGCAGCATGGTGAAATAACAAGACATGTTTTCTACCAGAAGCTGCAAGAATTGATTTGACCAATGTTTTTTCAGAGCACACCCAGCCGAATGCTCTGATGCCACTCAGCCCTCGAGATTTCTCACAAATATAAAGCTAAACCACAAGTAATCTCCATCTGCCCAGGGAGTAAAGCATAGTTTACCATTTCCCTGAGACATTCAAAGGCACAACAGCTCAAAGGCCAGGCATCTTTCTCCCCCTTTGAACTGTTCAGGACCTGTTTTATGGATACACTTAGCATTTGCACATGAGGTCTCAGAGCAAAGCAGATGAAGCATGTATCTTTCTTCTGGTCATCTTCTGTATCACACCAGAATGGGTCTTAAAATGAACCTGAGTAACATTTTCTCAAGAGCTGCATGAATTCTTCTCTTGAGACTAATCCTTCTAAAGTCAATGAGAATCCATGCCAATTCCTCCAGTCGCATCCTTCCAGTGGGGTAAACTCTTCCCAAGCTTAATTTTCTGTGACTCTTCTGAAGATTGCTACCACTTCACCTGCCACTGCCCGCTGAATGATTTGTCAGGAAAGCCCTTCTCCACCCTTCAGATGTGCCTGCTAAATATCTATCCACCTTCCAAGACTCTGTTAATTGTTATTACAATGGGTTTTCTACATTTGCGAAAATGATCTCTTCTTCAAAAAGCTCTATTTTTCTACCTATGGTGCTAGATGATGTATGTGCTTCATACACTACAATATTCAGGTGATGTGTGCCAAATAATAATAATAATAATAATAATTATTATTATTATTATTATTATTATTATTATTATTATTATTTCCAGCCAAGTAAAAACATTATTGGCATGTAACCAATTGCCAGCATTTCCCAGTATTCCAACTGGGATTCTTTTTAAGATTACATGATGCCCATTTTGTATGGTTACCTTAAGTACCTTTCCCTTCCCTAAAACTTCCTCCTGTACTCAGTACTTGGTACAATCAAATGAATGCTCATTCCCTGTGCTTGGACATAGTAGGACTTCAGGTGTTCAAGGCTGGCAGTGTCTGAGTCAAGACAGTGACTTGACAAGACAGTCTCCCTTTGATTCATAAATCAAATGATTAAATAATTCTGTAGAAATATAATAATAAAAACATAATAAATGTACAGATTATTTTTAAGGATAAGTAAAGCAACATACGTGCAAACTTTAGCACAGTGATTGATGCACACCTGTTTAAAATGATGGTTACTGTTATTTATATTATTATCAACCATGATAGAAGTAGTGAAATATTGATGACCTTCCACATTATAATTTTAAAACGTTATTATGAAGAAAGTACTCTATCACTAGGCATGGGAGGGGATAGGAATAGAAAGAACAGGAAGGTTATAATAATTGTACTGGAAGACTCACTAATTCATCTTCTTCGTGCATGCAGGCACAGACCGTCTTGACCACAGTTGGATCTCTAACATTTGAATATGAATATGAGGTCCAGGTTAGGTGCCTCAGGAACGTGGGTCTGATTTTAGAGTGATGCTTTGAAAATTGGCTACCTTTTTCTAGCAATGTTACCAAACAAGGAGAGAGAGAGTTTAAGACCAATTAGAAAGCAAGAGGGAAGGGATTTCCTAAACAAAGCTGCCTTTGAGGGGATCTTTTACAGTCTACCTACCAGGAAGATTTTGTGTAAAGAAACAAACACCAGAGCAAACACACTGCATTCCATATTACCGGACAGATGTTAGGAGAAACTTCTGACTCTAATTCTTTTCTATAATATATTAATTCATCTCTGTGTATTTATCTTTTCACTTGTCTTAAAAAAGATAACATTAAATGTTCACATAGGGCTCTATGAGAGCAAACAAAGACATCAAAATTTATCTTCTCTAGAGTTGGAAAAATAATGAAATAACAGCAAAACACCTCCTCTATAAAACACCTTTATGGGAAAATGCAAACTAACATTTATTATAGCAGCAGGAGAAGCAGAAAGCTTCTAAATCAAATCAAGCACACACACACACACACACACACACACACACACACACCCCTATTATTCAACCTTTAACAGAATTGCATGGTCTATTATGGAAAACGATGAAGAGCGGTGCAGTGAAGAGACTTTCTGAGAAACAGAGATGAAGCATTGGAATGTTGCAGAATATTCGAACACACTGTGAACCCCATGATCATACTATATACTGGAAAAACCTGTCACTTGTGGTGCGTGGCTCAGCCTTAGCAGACACCTGTAATCCTTGAGCTTTCTGCTTAAATGTTGTAAACAGGATTAAATAAAGTCAAGCATAGGTCAAGAGGCAGAACAAACAAACAGTTGATAGGGAAGTGAACTCAGGATTATTAAGGTTAAAAACCATAGAGAGTAAGAGGGAGTCAGGAGGACAGATAGAGAGACACACAGGAAGTAGAAGGGAAGGAGCTTCAGTTTAATGGAGGGTTTTTTGAGAAAGTTTAAGAGAGGGCGTTCCTACTTTGAATGGCTGAGGAGGAAGATCAGCCGGGTGCTCTCTCTGCCTCTCTGAGCTAAGCGTGCCTTTACCCCAGCATCTGGCTCCCAAGTCTTCACTGGTAAATCAAACAATTGAGATTTTGTTAAAAAACTAAAAATAAAAAAAAAACAATTAGAACAATTGGATAAATTAGAAACACCAGATATTTTTGGTGGCCCCATTATTTCTCACTTAAAAACAGAGAGTACTGTTGTGTCAGTAGTTGGTAGTGTAGCTATGACAAAATTCACTTAAAGCAAGTTTCTGTGTGTGTGTGTGTGTGTGTGTGTGTGTGTGTGTGTGTGTTTGTGTGTGTGTGTGAGGTGTCTTCCTCAATCATTTCTCCACCCTATATTCTGAGTCAGGGACCTCCACTTACATTCATCAACCCTGCTACACTAGATGGCCAACAAACCCCAGGGGTCATGTCCCCTCCATAGCACTGAGACAATAGACATGCACTGCCACACCTAATCCATTACAGATGCCAGCCACCTAAATACTAGTTTCTATGTTTGCATGCCTAATACACTACAGACTGAGCCATCTTTCCAGCCTTGATAGGTGTGGGTCTTGTAGCATTTTAGTTTTCTTCTGTCTTGGTAATGTTTGTATTGCTATCCTATCTTCCAAGGATACATTCAGATTCCTAGTAGCAGTCTTTCAAAGAGTTTATTGTGTTTCAGGAGAAAGTCACACACCCGAGAAGAGGCAAATACAGATGGAAAGGGAAAAAGAATAAAGAAAATCATGATCTACTAAAATAATAAAACCACATATCAGACACTGGTCTGATTCTGAAAATGTCAAAAACACTTCGAGAGTTATATCATTAATGTGTTCCATTTTTTCCAAAAAGATGTCAAGTCCTTTAACACACATGCATATCAGGAATACAAATGTGGTACTTTGCTTGTCCCTCATCGGGTCCAGTAGGTGAATGCTCCATCTCCTGCTGATGCTGCAGCCTTGCTGGAGGAAATATGTCACTGGGTCCCAGCTGTTGTAATTCATAGCCCTGGCCCATTTCTAGATCCATCTTTCTGCTTTGTGTTTGATATTGGTAATGTGAGCTCTCAGCTTTCTGCCCCTAACACCATGCCAATGCATGTTTTCATGCCTCACAACCATGATGGACTCTCCTTGGAATTATAGATCCAAATAGCTCCCCACCTTCCACGAATCTCATTAACATGAGGTTTCATCACAGCAACAGAAGGGTAAGTAACTAATACACAAGGGTACCCACCTAACAAGAAAAATAGTAGAACTTCTTCTGGATTCATATGGATTCCAAATCCCAGACTCTTCCAAGTGTTTATGAATAAACATATAACTACAACTAGTTTGTTAAGTTTCCATATCATTTGACTCTAACAGTCTTTTTAAATCTTCCCAGCAATTCTTGAAGATAAAAGGTATTGTCCGCACCTTTAAGTGTGGAGGTGAAAATATGATGTTTGGTTCAAGATGACTGTGTCTGTTAGGATTCTCTGTGTTGTCAAAGACCATATTGCTAAGACCGAGAATACCAGGGCTTTTATCCACACATAAAATGTGGGATACACAAGGCCCAGCTGTGACACTATTTCTTGTTAACTTGTTTTCTTCTGACTTTCAGCATGTTGGCTTCATCCTGGAGTTCACAGTGGTCTGCTGTGCTGCCCTGAGCCTTCTCTGATGGCTTAAAGGTGGGAGAGTACTGTTTCCCAGAAACCTTGGCAGTGCTTCCTTGAGCCTGCTTGGCTCCAGTTGCTTGTAGGGCACTTCTCTGATGGAGCCATGTGGCCAAGCAGCAAGGGGAGAATATGCCACTCAGCTTAGGCCAAATAATAATCATCCCCGGAGGTGGTGGATTGAGAAGCATCCTTCCTGTACCAAGTGCATAAAGACAAAACAGGGTGAAGAAGCTAAACAAAGACCAGTAATGAGTCATCAGAAATAAGAAATTGGTTCTAGAAATGCAGACATTTAAAATGACCCTCATATTTAGACCCATATTGTCTCTTCCATGTGAAATTTCCTTTTAGCTCATAATTGCTTTATAAAGACCAAAAGAAATCATGACACAAAATGATTGTCTGAGGGAAGTAAGTGGCTTATGTATGAGAGCATTGGGATTCAAAAGTCATGACATTCAACCGGAGACTTTAGACTGCCGAAGAGTTCCACAGTACTCCTGAGCCCTAAAGGGAAAGGAAGCTGTGGCAATGGTTGAGGGAAGGTTCTGAGAAAAGGCTCCATACAAATGCATAAGGAGACAGTATGTTGGAGAACACTTAGTCGAAGCACCAGCTGCGAGACCAGCAGCATGGAAATCACTCCCATGACAAACTTGGAGAACTCTGAAGAAATAATATTTCTCCAAGATAATTAATTTCCATATACTCCAAATACTAAACTATGAAAGGACCATGAGGATACAACAAAATCTTAATTTTCTCAGGGTGGCTCTGGCGATTTTAAAATAAAATATAAAGCATAGATTTTCTTGATGGTTTTGGGATTAGATTTTTATTATTTTTAATTATGAGTATGTGTGTGCCTACATGTGAATACGTGCATATAAATGAAGGTGCCCTTGGAGGCCAGAGGCATTGCAGCCCCTGGAACTGAAGTTACAGTCAGTTCACTTCTAGCCCTTCATTTCTTTTCTTTTTGCCTGTCTTCTTTCTTTCTTTCTTTCTTTCTTTCTTTCTTTCTTTCTTTCTTTCTTTCTTTCTTCCCTCCTTTCTTTTTTTTCTTCCTTTCTTCTCCATTTCCTTCTTTCCTTCTTTCTTTCTTTCTTTCTTTCTTTCTTCTTCCTCCTCCTCCTCCTCCTCCTCCTCCTCCTCCTCCTCCTCCTCCTCCTCCTTCTTCTTCTTCTTCTTCTTCTTTGTATTCTTCTTCTTTCTTTCTTTCTTTTGTGCAATATAGTCATTGTCCCCTTCCAGGTCTTGAGAATGTCCCCTACCCCCCACCCCCCACCCCCACCCCCCACCCCCAAGCAAGTTTCCCCACTCCCTGGGACCTCAAATCTCTTGAGGGTTAAGCACCTCTTTTCCCACTGAGGCCAGCCCAGACAGTCTTCTGCTATATGTGTATCAGGGTCCTCAGACCAGCTCATGTATGCTGCCTGGTTGAGATCTCAGAGGTCCAGGTTAGTTGAGACTGCTGGTCTTCCTATGGGGTTACTTTCCTCCCCAGTTTCTTCCAACCTTTTCCTAATTCAACAACAGGGGTCCTGGCTTGAGTACGATGGTTGCAGAACATATCTGCATCTGTTTCAGTCAGTTGCTTTTTGGGCCCTTAGAGGACAGCCATGCTAGGTTCCTCTCTGTAAGCCTACCATAGCATCAGTAATAATGTTAGGCCTTGAAGCCTCCCTTTAAGATGGATCCCAAGTTGGGGTTGATCTGAAAACTGGGCCTCCTTAGCCTCAGACCCTTCTCCACTTTTGCCCCTGCAGTTCTTTTAGACAGAAGCAGTTCTGGGTCAGAGTTTTTGACTGTGGAATGGCAAGCCTATCCCTCCAAATGATGCCCTGTCTTTCTACTGGAGGTGGGTTCTCCAAGTTCCCTCTCCCCACTATTGGGCATTTCATCTAAGGTCCCTCTCCCCTCCCTGGTCTCTGGTACTTTCTTGAGGGTGCCCCCCTCCTCCCACCCACCAACCCCTGTGGCTGCATATTTCCATTCCTTCTGCTGGCCCTCAGGGCTTCTCTCCTGCCCCCTCCCCCCATAACTGATCATCTTCCTTTCCCATCCCCCTACCCTCTATCACCCAGGTCCCTCCCTCTCTCTGCCTCCTGCTACTCTCTTCTTCTCCCTGACAAGAGGGATTGTAGCAGAAGATTCTCTCCTTTATCTTTGATGTGAAAAATTCATTGGTGGTACTAAGTGGTGGTATTCAGACAGAAACATCTTTTAGAATAATCATACCATGAGAGGTAATATTTTCCAAAGGGATCATCACTGACCTTGCAGCATGGGTGAGATCTCACAAGAATGAGTTAGTATAAAACAAGTTTACCTCTTGAACTTGACACATTCTATATGCAGTCATCTCTCCTATTCTGCTTCCCTCCAATGTAGTGATAAAACCAGGGAAATCTTCTGCAAAAGATATATCAGATTAGGCTAGTTTGTCTTAAGCTTATAGCATTCAAATCTCTCTCTATATATCTATATATAGATATATAGATATAGATATAGATATATAGATATATAGATATATAGATGTATAGATGTATATATACATATAGATAGATAGATAGATAGATAGATAGATATAGCTATATATTCTTTTTGAAATTTCCAGCTTAAGAAATTTTTTTACCACAACAGAAAAACAGGCTAATATTGACACCAAAAGCAAAAGGTAGTAAGATCCTGGAAAGCCGGTGTGGGAAACTACTAGAGAGCCATTGAAAAATTGTTAGGAATTGTTGGAAATGCTAGGCAAAGTCAAAGCCACATGAAAGCTGCATCGACAGACATCAAGAAAATGAAAGCAGCAGGACTTGATGGCTAATTAATTTGGGCTGGAGAAGGAGTTCTGGTTCCGTGTATATATTGGCAGAAGTATAGATTTTATTTACAAAACTCGGATTACAGGGTATATTGAAGGTCAGTTTGATTAAGAAGTCATTGGCACAGCATGGGACCAAACCTGAAGTGCTCAAGAAGTAAGCACAGTTTCTTCAGAGGGAAAGGTAAAGCCTGATAATAAAAGCTATTTCACATGGATGTTGAGAGAACATTTTATGTAAAAAAGGACAAGGAAGAATATCAGTTATTGTTGAATAAGATTTTAAGTATCAATTTGCTAGGCATCAATACTCATTTAAGTGAGGTAGAGGATGACGAGATGGTTCAGGGTAAAAGAGTCCTGCAGCCAAGCTCAGTGACATCAATTTGATGCCTGGGACCCACCTAATGGAAGAAGGAAACTGCCTCCTGAAGGGTGACCTCTAACCTCCAAACATGTGCTGGGGTACCCACAAATCCTGCCACCCAAATACAAATATGTACCCATACATGAATGGATGGAATTAAACTATTTCTGTATTAGTTATCTTTCATCGCTGTGATCAAATGTCATAGCCAAAAGCAAATTAAGAAAGACAGTGTTCATTTGGTTTCTGACTTCAGAAGAATAGGGCTTAGCATGCTGGGGAAGGCATGGCAGTGGGAGCTAGATAAGATTTTTATCCACATGCAGGAAGTAGAAAGAAAGAACAATAAAGGAAGCATGTCTATATGCATGCCCTGTAGTCCAGCCCCTCAGTGATACATTTCCTTCAGCAAGGCTCCACCTCCTAAAGGTTCCATAATGACCCCAAACTGTACCACCAATCGAGCACCAAGTGCTGAAATATTTAGCCTATTAGCAACAACTTTCATTCAAACCACAATGTTTTGATACTGAGTTTGATCCAAGAATACCAAATACAAATGGTTTTGTCTCAGTGAATATTATCTTGAAGCAGTCATTAAACTCCTATGAATTAAAATTTTCTCATAGATCCTCAAGGATGTTTAAGTTCCCTAGAACACTACTTTTAAATTGGGAAATCATTAAAAACCTATTTTCCTGTAGGGTTCCAGCCGATGATCATCACACTAACGCTGCCCTTTTCGATGTGTGGAATCCTATCTCTTCTCAGCCACAACCACATCTGTGTGTCCCGAAGGTTGGTCCCTCTGTGCTCTCAATAAACCAGCCCATAGGTACATTATATAATACCACCTTTGGTCATAAGCTGATTGGATCAGCTAAGTGAACCAAATAGAGCCAGTCCAATGTTTTCTCATTGTCCTAGTTTGCTTTCTATTCTGATAAAAATACCACGAACAGAAGTAACTTCTGGGAACAAAGGTTTTTATCTGGTTTATACATATTGTTCACAGCCCATCACAAAGGGAAGTCAGAACAGAAACTCAAGATGGAGCCTGAGGCAGGAAACATATCCACCACCATGGAAGAATGGTGCATACTGACTGAATGTCCACGACATGCACACTCTGCTTTCTTACACAACTCCATGGCCACCTGCCCAGGAGCAGCGCTACCCACAGAGGCCCTCCCATATCAATCATTAAGCAAGAAAATACCCCCATATATTTGCTTAGAGGACAATGTGATGGAGGTGATCCTTTAAACAAGATACTGCTTTCCCAGATAACTCTATTATCTTGCCAACAAAAGTAATTTGCATACTTCTGACAATAAAACACTCACAGAACAACACAGAAATTTGACTGTGGGAGGAGAATTATAAGAATATATGGGTACAGTATCCAATCGCACCATTTCAGGAGTATTTGGGAGAGTTGATATGAAAAAAAGAAACTAAGAAACCTCTTTTCTTTGAAAAGTGAATATGGAAAGCAGAGAGGCAGAGCTCTTATAGCTCCAGAGTGAGGTGGAAAATGAAAGTACTTTGTCTCCTAGCAACATCTCTGTGCTGCAAAAGATCAAAGGGCTACTGTACACATCCTGCTCAGATTCTATGAGCCATTGCAGAATCACAGTCAAAGCCTGAAGGGTAGACCTGGAGGATGGGCTTGCCAACAGCATTTTGAAACTGTGTGAGGTAATTATCAGGAATATTTCAGATGTGTTTGGTGGTATTCACATCTACATAAGCACTCTTTGCCTCTCGTGGGCTTTCTGAGAGCTCTGTCCTTTGAACTCCTAGACTTCACATTCTGTATTGCATTTCCATATACTCCATAGAGTTTAGGTCTATTGGTGATGAGGATTTGCTCTGCATTGATTAGCTTGACTCTTACTAGGTATTAGAAAGCTTTAACGAGCAAGGTGTGGTGCTGAGTAAAACTAACCCAGGGTAGCTAACGAACATTCTGATGTAAGATCATAATTCACCCAATCTATCTAGCAAATTAACAATGAAAACTATGATTCATGCTAATGTCTTATATTTATTCACATTTATGGCCAACATATCACCCTACAGACATCATTAAGCCATCCACAGAAGAACAGTTTTCTCTATTTCACTGTATTTATAAATAAACTGTACTGTGCTATAGTATGCTCATGGGACATTTTTGAATCCCTAAAATTGGTTAGTGGTTATGGAAGGTTTTGGCCAAATGAAGTGTAATGTAGCCATACATCAAAAAAAGAAAAGTATGTATTCTGATAAATGCAGAATGATATGTCAGGGGACATATCACAGAGTACTTATACAAACCAAGATGGCAAGACCATCACCACGAGATTGTGTCTCTACAGAATTATCATGGATCAAAATGTACCTTTTTGATATTTGACATATTGTACCTTGCTGTACTTCCTTTTCTTAAACAAAGTTGATGAATTTGACCATTATGAAGTTGTAAATACTTGTTTGGATCTGTGGTTGTTTTCATTTCCATTCAGAGTCCACTCCTACCCCCACACCATGCCAAATAGCATTATTCTCCTTGACATTAAGACAAAGGGGGTAAGTCCTTGAAAGACCTGTTCCTCATTATTTCTGGTCCCCTGCTTTTGATAGCCTGGTGGTTATACAATCTTTCTAATATGATGAGATGAATAATACATCAAGCTCTCTGACTGCCAGAGGAGCATCATAGACAGATGGGATGGGTAATGAGTCAGGCAGTTGAGACAGCTCCGGTTCAGTGCTGGCTGGTGGGAATAGTGAACTTTATCAGCCTTGTGCCAGCTGTACAAAGAGTACCATGATCGAGAACTAGAGATCTGTCAGAGCATCCTTAAACCTAATGGAGTTTATTCTGAAACACTGGGGTCTACTGAGATAAGCCTGTTTGAAGACGTGGTAGAAGGAAAATCGGGGCTTTGAAGAATCATCTCCCTTTTTCTCCCATGTTTTGAATTGTCACCTCAATTATTATATATAGGTATTCAGATTATTTACTAATTTGCCAAATTAAATATAACAACTGTTGTTACAGTGCTAGACACAAGGGACAGATTGGAGACAGAAGAACTGGAAGAATCAGTCAGATTATGGCAAGTGTCCTAGCAACCTGGGAACAGAAATTATGACTGTCCAAACCAAAGGAGACAGACAAGGAGAATAGGCAGGGAGGGCAGAGGCTGGGAAGGAGAAATAAAGGATTACAGCAGGAAAGTATGCAAGGAGAGATTCATGGAAAGGGAGAATGAGGATAAGGCGAGAGGAAGACAGCAAATTTAATATAAAATTGAAAAATATAGAAAAAATAGGGGTGGGAAATGGAGAAGAGAAAAAATTATGCAGAGAAGTAGCAAGGAGAACATACTTCCTATTGCTGTGTTTATGCAGTAACCCTCACAGAGAACTGTGGAATCATGACTAGTTAATTCTTAAACCCACTTAAGAAGCAAACCTTGGTAAAAAGCAAGAACCTAAGTGGTTTCCTACCCAAGACGCAAACCACATTTTTTTTCATTTTTTGTTAGTTGTTTTATTTATTTCACATGTTATTCCCCTTCCCAAGTTCCCCTACACATGCCCCTATCCCCTTCTCTCTCCCCTGCCTCAGTGAAGGTATTCCCCCCACCGGACCACCCACTCCTGCCTCAGCTGTCTAGCATTCCCCTATCCTGAGTCATCAAGCTGCCACAGGTCCAAGAGGCTCCCAACCCAGTGATGACAGATAAGGTCATCTTCTGCTACATATCCAGCTGGAGCCATGGATGCCCACTGTGTACTCCTTGGTTGGTGGTTTAGTACCTGGGAGCTTTGGGAGTGTCTAGTTGGTTGATAATGTTGTTCTTTCTATGAGGTTGCAAACCCTTTCGGCTCCTACAGTCCTTGCCCTAACTTCCCCATTGGGGTCCCCACACTCAGTCCAATGTTTGACTGTGTATATCTGCATCTGTAATTGTCCGGATCTGGCAGAGCCTCTTGGGGGACAGTTATACCATGATCCTGTAAGCACTTCTTGGGATCAGCAATAGTGTCTGGGTTTGGTGTCATCAGATGGGTGGATCCCTAGCTGAGGCAGTCTCTGGATGGCCTTTCCTTTAGTTTTTGCTTCACTCTTTGTCCCTGCATTTCCTTTTGACAGGAGGAATTCTGGATTAATATTTTTTGAGGTGCGTAGTGTCCAAGATTCTTAATGAGCACAAGGTTATGCTTCTCTGTTATATAAGTCCATTTGTTCATAAATCAGCTTCTTTGTGACTTTATTTCCCAGGTGATTTCTCCTGGATAACATTGGGATGAGGTGTGTAACTCTACCTGCTATTTCGTACTGAATCTAGGCTTCCTGAATCTTCACCAATGGGGACCCGGCTTTCCTGGGAAGCCCACTGCTTTCTCTCCTCTGAGGTCACATGATCCACTGACTTGCGGTATAAAGATGCTGGCTTGAAGAGGAATCAGCTCTGTAGGGAGACTCATATCCCTCTGCTGTGGCTTTAGTTGTAAGCATGCATTCTGAAATGCTATCGTTTTCCAATAGCCTTTTCATATTTTGTTTTCTTTTCACAATCACTTTATACTAGGATCCTTTAACAAACTACTTGCACAGATTTCTGCCAACAAGATCGTTTAACTAGGGCCTGCAAGATGGCTCAGCAGACAAAGGTTCTTGCTGCCAAGGCTTGCTGCCTGAGTTTGATCTCCAGGTTCCATAAAGTGGAAATAAAGAATTGATTACCACAATTCCTCCTCTGACCTCCATAAGCATGTCATGGTAGACAAACACAATCAATCAGTCAGTTAATAAATATAATTAAAATGATTTCCTACTTAGGGGCAAGAGATTGCTAAACTATTTAAGTTGTTATGATAATTATATCTACCTGTCAAACCATTTGCAGGCCTGTGAAATAGTATTTTGTGAATTGCTGTAGCTTTGATAAGACTTGAATGGATATCTTTGCATTGGGAGCTTCTGCACAGATCCACATTAAGGGCTATCAGATACAGCAGCTCATACATGGATAACATGAGAGAATCAAACAATGCTTTTGTTCTATGCATTCTTCAGATTGAAACCCATTTCTCTCTTCAAGGATTTAATGATATGTCATTTGTAAGTAATTATGGATGGTTTCATTGGAGATGATTGATGTATGCATGCATGCATGTGTGCGTGCGTGCGTGCCTGTGTGTGTGTGTGTGTGTGTGTGTGTGTGTGTGTGTGTGTATTTACACACAATCACCAAGAATTCTGGCAGAATTCAAACTCTTTCATTCTAGTCATCATTTACTCCATTTATAAAACACTAAACACAAGTTGCAATGACATTATCGTGCAACCCCTGGGTTGTGTAGAAGAATAAAGAACCCCAGATCACTTAATATAATCCTTGTGGCGATCACTAAATGCTCTTCTTTTGCGTTGTACATTTACTGGCTAGATTTTATTTCTGCTTCAATAAGAAGCTGTCAAGTACTCTGCGAATTTCACAAATTCACTTTACTGACTGCACTGTGCCATAAATTAATTACTATGAGTGCATAATATTTATTTCTGCCCAAGGCAGTCAGCACTGGTGTGTCTTATTAGCATTCATTGATGAATATAAACACACAGAGTGTAGTTAGCATGGAAAAGCTTGTTTATGGCTTTCCCATCTCTAGTGGCAAAGCTTGAAAATAATTTTCTACTTTATTTCATTTTTTTTTGTGTGCTGTCTGCATGCACATGTTTATCACAGCAGTTCCCATCATCAAATTGGTTGTGCAAGAGAAATGTAACTCATGAGGAAATCACACTGTGATGCCCATTGAATACCCACAAGGCAAAACTCTATAGCTATCAGAAAGACTCAAAGACACATCTCTGGCCATTCCGATAAGCAAACTCCTGCTTTGTGATATCTATAAGGTTAGGAGTCATTCATCCTTATATTGTCTTATCGATCCCCAATGAAACTATTCAGAGTGATGTACAAAGGCTTGTTTAGGAGATGAATGGGCTTGAATCTGAAGGGCGTGCAGAACAAACCCAACCTTTGCTTCTCCGGACAGTGGCTTTGGCTGTTAGCACAGTGATGGACTCAGATAATGCTGTGGTCTGAGTTTGTGTTATGTGCAGAGCAGGGGGCCTGAAGGAAAGGTGACCTAGGACTCTAGCATTGTGTAATAATTTGTGACTCTGCCAATGGAATGCTTGAAGAAACTCAGCATTGAGGCCCATGGTGATTGTATTGTAATCTCTCAGTAAACATACGCCCGTGAAAAATAAGCATGCTCTGTACATCTGAGTCATCCTGTACAAAATGCGTTAAGACAGGCTACGCTTTGCTTGTGAACGCTTCTGTGTGGACAGCATTGGTGGCAAGATGTGGGAGCATCTCAGAAAGCACAGTATGGAACAAGTTGGGGGTACAGACCTAGACTGACTCACTCCCTAGTTACTTTGCCCATTCTCTTGTTCTTCCATACATCTTCCTGAAGTTTCCTTAAGGAAAAGTGACTGCAGACACTTTCAGCACTTTATCTTGCATTATATGCAGATAGTGTTAGGCAATTTCCTTCATATCATAATTTACTAACTCATTAAAAGTCCCACACAATCCACAAAGAACTCCCATGGGAAATCTGGGCTAATCTATATCAGCTAACATTACCATGCTACGCTCCTCCTTGTCATAGTGAGAGGGATACAATAATTCAGTGAAGATAAAATGTGTCAATTTTAAATTCAACTAATCCCACCCCCAAACTGGATAGAAGACTGATTTTTTTCTCCATCTTTATTAAATTGGGTATTTCTTATTTACATTTCAATTGTTATTCAGTCTATGTATAGTCTTTGGGTAGTGGCTTAGTCCCTGGAAGCTCTGGTTGCTTGGCATTGTTGTTCATATGGGGTCTCAAGCCCCTTCAAGCTCTTTCAGTCCTTTCTTTGTATCCTTCAACGGGGGTCTCTTTCTCGGTTCCGTGGTTTGCTGCTGGCATTCGCCTATGTATTTGCCGTATTCTAGCTGTGTCTCTCAGGAAGAACACTGATTTTTGAGGGCCAAATTCTAGAGTTTCATATTTATTTAATCTGGGATATACTTCAAAGTATTCTTATTTTTATCAGATTCTCAGAAGGTGGTAACACTGATACTCAAGAAACCACTCTGAGAACCACTGAGGCATATGGACAGAGTTGTCCTATGAGAGGCCCAGAATGTTTGAAGAGGTATGTGGGATCATTGATGTCTCATTTTTATAGCAGTTTCACACTCGCCCTACTTGCTGGCTCTCAGCTGCTTAATACCCCAGTCTGCCTGGCCTGGGCACGTAGTGATGGGCATGGCAGGTGAGGTAGGAACCACGGACATTTAGAGAAGAAGCTGAGTGCTCCGAGCACAGTGCTAACTTCTCATTACTGAGAGGAAAACAGATGAGTCCATCTCCTCTGAGGCTCATCACTCCTATTTCAGGAGCTCAGACAAGCAGTTAATCTGCTGGAAATCTAGAAAATGAACCGGCTGCTACCATCTATCCATGCCAGAGGGGACCTTCCATTAGAAAAAGGATGCTCATATGTTTTCATTAAGGGCATCTAGGTTGTTCATTCATGTATTTATATTTTAATGCTGTGTTTATTGAGCCTGCTGGCTTTTCCCTTAGAGGCGGGAAAAAAAAACACAATAAAATCATCACAGGACTCTTGTTACTTTTCACCATGCAAAGTCCTTAATGTGTCATTTTTTTAAAAATCTTAGAATAATCTAATGAGAAGTATATTCTCTCTGTTTTGTGGGTAACATGAAGCTCACAGAGATGGCAGGTTTTCAAGAATTCATGAAATAAGGTGACAGATTAAATGGGACTTTAATTCATGTCTTTTAACTTCTCAGGCTCTGGTACTTCACAGCTGAAATTCCAGAATAAAGCCATGACTCTATAAGATAATAAAGAAAACCCACAGTTTAGAATGTTTGTGTCCCCACCAAAACAATGCACGGAATGTTTCCTAGTGAAGCAGGTAAACAAGGGGAATAGCATAACCTGGGACTCCCCCTGACCTTAATCATCCCCACACTTATCTTTTAACAATTCACTTGGGAGCTAGGAATTTTCATGTGAACCAACCAAAGCAGCAGGCCTTTCTTCTATCAAAGCACTTAGGAACCTAGGGCCTCCACCTTCATCAAGCTGCATGCACCTCTCTCTCCAAACAATAGAATAAGTTTCTACTCCTCTCAACTATCATTACAAACTCCCCTTCGTTGGGAAATTTTTATTTAAATTCCAGTTATTTTTATATAAAAGTAAGAGGGCTTAGCTTGTCTAAACTAGTTTGGAGTGGATACATAATCAAGTAAACTGTCCTGTGCACAAACTTTGGGGGACAACTCCTATTTACCACTTTATGACTATACATAAATAGGCATGAATATGATGACAATCAGATTCATCATAGGAAGGGGCAGATGAAATGATTAAAGGCTTATCTATTCTGAACCTGTCATTTAAAATAAAACCATCTGTGCTGTGTCTCTAAGCAACTAAACACTTTCTTCTTTTGAACCCCATAGAAAGAAAGCCCAGACAATAATGAGGACCTTTCAATAGTCCTGCAGTTATGAGGACCAATGTCACTTTGGACAGAGAATGTATGTAAACTGCAGTGTTTCTTTGCTTTGACTAACCCTACTTTGCAGTTTCTGTGTGCCTCCTTCTCTAGTCTTAAATAAGACACCAAGAACCTGGAAACACCAGGTTTAAACACCAACTCCTGGCAACACGAGGACAGAGTTCTGTGATTTCTTAATGAGTGTGACCATCTGCTCACTGATCCTTGGGATAGATTTGCTCCAGGCAGCCAAAGGCAATAGGACTTGCATAGTACTTTCTTTCATTACTAGATACAATTCTCTAGTAATAAGGTAACAATGTCAGCATCTTTACCACTTCATATCTGTAGAAATGGTATCCAGAAAATCTCCCACCTCTGCCCCTTCTAATACTGAAATCTGATGATGTTCTGCTAATATATAGCCTAGTATTTGCACAGAACCTTGGCACATGCAGCTACTGTTAAGTCAGCTCTAATTTATCTTTCAATACTTAATACAAACCAAATTCTATGAGATACTAAGGGTCTTCACATGTTTAATACAGATAGAGGATTTTATTTAAATAATTCCAATCTGAGAAATTCCAATATTTCACTCTGAGACTGAGTAATTCCTTAGATGTGAACTACAGTGTCAGAAGGCTAAAACCTACAAACTTGCCACTTTTAATCCATCGTGTCATATGAGTTAACCCAATTAAATGGCAACCATTTCATCTGGGCTTTTAATGAAGAACCCAGAATATTGTGAACAGGAACACTTCACTGAGTACATAAACTCTGGGTTTCAATGAGACTCTGTATGCAACACCTATGACTCCCAGTTGTAATTTCCACAGTGGTGATGAGAGAATAATCATATATAGATCTTCTCCAAATATTGAGGGTGTGATACAACCTATGATGGTCCTGTCCAGGCACTCTGTTAATAGCTGGAGAAGCAAGGGACTACTACTACAAAGACTCAAGTCAAGATCACAGTCTTGGGAATGAGTTGGATGAGCACAGAGAGTCTAGCAGAGAGTGAAAGGAAACAGATATTTTGATAGTTGACCTTATAACTGGGAGAAGAGTGAGAAGAATTTGGAAGGATTGTCAGACAGGAATCTTGTCTCCTTCTAGGGTAATCAGAATCCTTGGATGAGTTTCAGAAATCTCAGAGAGCTACTGTCCATAAACAAGGGATTGTGGTGGCAGAATTAGATGTGGCAACCCAGCCCGACTTACAGGTTTTGTGGACTAAAAGGCTTTTGCCATGTAACATTTTAGTTTCACGTGAATGAAAGGCAAACATTAAGAATTTTCCCCCTTGAAAACATTTCAAGCGGAAGTATTGACTGAACTTAGTGAAAGGAAAATAATGATAGAACCCAAACCTTTAACATGGCCACATCTCTTTATCTGTGGCCAGCAGGATTTACGTTTTTCAATTGAGGCTACTAAATTAACCATTTAGTTTTGTTATTGTTATTTACAAAATGAGAGAAATGGTAAGTAAACCTTGCAAAGTATGATGCTCAGTTTAACTTGTTGCTATGATATAGCATCAGTTGAAATCACAATATGGATACTGGTACTGTTATGTAAGAGAAGCTCTCAGGGCATGGCCATAGTACTCTGAGCTGTGAATATTGACTACCTAACAATTCACAAAGGTTTGTATAGGGAGGGTTATCTTTGATCACCACTCTGTACAGACCACCCTGACAATTCTCCACAATCAATGCAATGGCAGAACCCATCAGGTCTGTCCAGGAGCAATCAAAGATCTGGAAGGACCAGGAAGATGATTTGTCTGCTTAACTTGATTTCCCACATCTTTCTAGGATCTCCATTTACTGAGTACAAAGGTTACCTCCTAACTATCAATCAACTGTATTTATTTTAATCAGGGAGGAAACAGTGGTTGTCTTCTGAGTAACTGTCTCTCACTTGGAATCTGAGTAGGACTGGCTCTAGATCCAAACCAAGGGATGTAGCCAAAAACTGGACCAGAACATCTGTCCTAATCTGACTCTTGATCAGATAATACCAAGCAGTTTAAAATTTTCCTTACATTTGATGCCAATACTTTTGAAAGAATCACTTGGAAGGAGATGCATTCAGTTCAGACTGTTGATCCAATATTAACCTGACTAAGGGTGCCTCAGAGAAAAATTAAGGATCAACACAAGATTGGTTCAAATGACATAGCTTGACTCCCAAGTTATATAAAGATATAACACCAGTTGCCCTTGACTTTTTCCATTATTAGCCAAAGTTATTTTATTCAACATTAGAACTTTAAATTTTGCATTTCAATTACTTGTTGCTCAGACAGCTCTGGCTATGAGATAAAATACTATCTTGAAACATGGAACTTGTTTACTTAGCAGATTCAAGAAGCAAGATATATGCCCGAGGTTGAAACCACATAGACTGTGCTGGTGAAATTATCTCTCAGATTAGGTCAGAGTCATGTCTCTGGAGTATTATTCTAGCTGATAATTAATGTAGGAGATCACTGCATGTGGCACCACCACTCTCAGGCAGAAGTGAGCCTGAGAGATCAGGCCAATTCCATCTTGGGTTTGCGCTCCATCTTAGAGAAGCTGACCTAAGGTTGAACTCAAGGCAACCAATAAACCTGCACACTTAACACTGGTTTCCAGGTTATTCACTAACAAGCCTGCACCTAACATTCATTTCCAAGTCACTCCTCAACAACCACCAATCAGGAGGAAAGCAGAAGCCAAGTTAATGATTTGGCTCCCAGCACCAGCAAATCATGTTAAAGGGCAGCAAATTCCATACTGGCCCCACAATCAGATGTATGCCAAGCTGGATACTCCCTTGCTTATTTGCTTACTCCTATAAATACTTGCTTAAAACTGGGCTGGGGGCTTCATCCTCCTGACTTATTGTGTCAGAGTGGGTAGAGAGCCCAAGCTGGAGCTTGAATATAAAGAGCCTAGTGTGATTGCATTAGAATAGGCTCCTTGGTGGTCCTTGTGGTTCGTGAACACTTAACAGGTACAGCAAGCCTAGAAAGAAATCTATAAGCAATGTTCTTTCATGTCCTCTGGTTTATCTCCATCTCCAGGTTCTTGCCTTGACTTTCTATCATGGGGAACCAAATCTATAATCCAAATAAACCCTTTTCTCCCCAAATTGCTTGGCTCAGTTACTGTCTTATTGCCGTGACAAAATATCATAACCAAGGAAACTTATATAAAAACATTAAACTGAGGGCTTCCTTAAAGTTTCAGAGTGACCCCTATGGCAGGGATCATGACAACAGACAAGCAGTCATGGTTCTGAAGCAGTAGCTGAAGTTTAAATCCTGATATAACAACCACAGGGAGGCCAAGAGAGGAAAAACTCATTGAGAATGATGTGGGCTCTTAAGATGTCAAATCCTATCCCTACTGACACACCTTCTCCAACAAAGCCATAACCACTCATCCTTTCCAAACAGTTCCAACAACTGGTGACCAAAATTTCAAATACCTGAGTCTATGGGAGCCATTCTCATTCAAATCACCACATTTCTTTGGTTATTGTTAACTACCACAATACAAGTAAACTAGGAAGGACAGAGAGCTGCAAGGCTCAAACCGCTTCTTCAAAGGTGCAGGATGTGAATACTTTGCATTTTCAAGCCAAGCTTGCTCTTGGCTTTTGGAAGATTTCACTTAAGCATCAAAACTCTCCTGCATCTGTTAAACAAGCCCGATGTCCCCATTCTGTTTTTATGGTTTTGAGGCTCCTGTGCACAGTACCTCTGCAGTGAACAAAGGAAAGAGTATGGGTCCAGACTCTTCGGCAGTTATAGTAGGAACTCCTGCAGAGAAAATGAACTGGGAGATTCTAAGAGCAGGGCATTTTGTTCAAGAGGCATCAACATGTTCATGTCTGGGGCAACATTACCTACAGTAGCCCAAGCTGTGACATCAAACACTGGGGTTTAGGGGGATTTAACCATGAATGCATGAGTGAACAAGTGAAGCAAAGGCAGTTTACATTCACAGAGGAATATTATTCCCAGTGTAGCAAAGAATGAAATCTTGCCATATGTAGTAACATGGATGAACCCAGATAGACCATGTAAATGAAATAAGCCAGATGCAACAAAACCAAGACCTTATGTTGCCACTCATGCATGCAGGCCAAAAGATGATTTCATAATTATAGAGTGAAATAGTATAACTAGAGAGTAGGTTCTAGGGCACAGTAAACTCACAACAGTTCATAATAATATGTTATATAGTATAACAAGCATTATAAGAAAGACATTAAAAGTTTTCCATTGAAAGAAATAAAACATGTTCAAGGAGAAATACTAATTGCGTTGATTTGGCCATTACATATTGTATATGAGACCCAAATTTCCACATTGAGCTTCATTCATGTGGACTATTATTATTATTAGTGATTTTGAAAATGTGCTTTTAAAGTTTACAGAGAGCACCCTAAACCAGACAGTTGGCAGGCTTGGACATTAGATGAATTTGTGGGATAATGCAACCTTCTCTCTGGATTTCTAGATACCTCAACTAATAAAGTCTTCTGGAGACAGAATCAGAATGGGACTCAAGCAAGCTTACCTTTATAGTCTCATAGATGCTGCTAAAGTCCAGGGCATGTAAAATATACTAATCTCTGTGTGTAAAATACTGAGAAGGCAAGCAAACAGATAGGACTGGGTGTACAAGGGAGACCTCTCCATTCTCCATTCTCCATCCTCTTTTATTAATCTAATACTGTATTTATAAATTATGGTAGCTAATAGTAAAGAGCCTCAAGGACACAAAATATGGAAACTTAGAAGGTGTCATGAGGAGGTGGTCACCCCAGGTAAGTATTAAGAGCCAAGGGTTACCTGTATTCTTTCTAACCATTCAAAGAAAAACAGGATTGACAGTAGATTCGTTTTCTAAATACCTTAATTACTTGGATTTTGGTTATTAGTTAATGAGCTAGAAACATGGGGTAAGACAATATTAACTCATGAGTAATGTGAATAATTCAATTAGCATAATTAGGCAAGATGCTGCTTGGAACCCTGTAGTGATAAATAAAAATAACATCATTTTGCTAACTTCCTGAAGAAAAATAAATGTCCTCCTTTCCCCCAACTGGTGTAGAAATAACTCAAAGTGACTACTTTTAATTTCTGAGCTTTCTATTTTTCTCCTGGTGATTAAAGACAGAACAAGAGAATTCAATGATAAACATGTGAAATAGGAAGATGTCTCTGAATAACCAGTAAGCCCATCTCTCCCAGTGGCATGCAGAATCCAACATCATGTGCAGGTAAATAGGGAGTTAGGGAGAGTTATTTTTCCATGATTGAGTTCAATATCAGAATAATAATAAATAAAAACCTTGCCTTAAATGCCTCTTTTAAACAAAAAGATCAGCTACAACCCTGAAACAACATGTTTTCTGTTTTCCACGGTGTATAATCCATTTATAGCAATAGAGAGATGAGCTCAATGACAAAAATGTATTCAAAATCCATGAAAACAATAAAGATGTCACAGATAGAAAAGAGTTGAACCAGACAGGGCATACAGGTCAAGGCTGCAAGGGTTAGTAATATCCAAGGTGGTGTGGAATGGCTACATAGGCCAAGTGTAGGTGACCTTTTGTTGGGGATACTGAACAGACAACACCACAAGCTGTAATACAATGAGGAAGAACCCAAAACATATGCACACATGGCTGGAGAGATGGCTCAGTGGGCAAAGTGCTGGTGGTTCACATGTTCAAAACTGGGTTTAGATCCTTGGCACCCATGAAAAAGCTACACACAGTCATACACCGTATAATTTGGGTACTGGAGGGGCATTAAACCATAGGTTCCTGAAGCTTCCAGGGAAGCTGGCTTAGCTGAATCAATGAGCTCTAGTTTATTTAGTGTTCCTGCCTCAAAACATAAGGTAGAGAGCAATCAAGAAAGATAATGGTTGACGACAGCCCTCGACACTCATGTGTACATTGTACATGCGCACAAACATGAAACACACCACAAATTAGGATGTTGCTGTAGAATCCTAGACTGGAGGCATCACTGCTCAGCAAATAGTCACTGAAAGGATGAAAATCTGTTAGTAGAGAAACAACTAATGTGCATTGTCCCCTAAAAGATTAGTGTCAACAATTTATAGTCTTTCTGGTTGTTAGCAGGAAACACTTATAAGAGTGAGTGCATAGGATCAGTCCAGATCATTAGTAACCTTGAGTCTGTGATTTTCCCATCACTTCCTTGAGGGGCAGGCCCTGAGGCTGGTACTTTATTGTTGACAGGTATTTATGACAGGAGGTGAGTATCTGAAGGAATCTGTACACGTAAAGACTGTCACAATGACCAGATTTTCACTGACAAGAGCCAAGTTTTTACATGCTATGATTAGCAATCCTACTCAAGAGTTGGAGACGTGGTATTGTCTCTGTTTTTGAGCCTCTGTTTTATTTAGTCCATGAATGCCAATATCTGATGTTGTGAGAAACTATTACTAAGAAGATGTGAACACCTGTCTATTCATCCTAAATAGGGAATCAAGAACAAATCAAAATTATCACCAAAGTCCAATGTTGTGAACCTATGCATGTTACATGGGTTACTTATGAAAATATAGTTGAGGGGTTCTTTGCAGAATAAGAAATGACACAAAGACAACTGAATCACAAAGGTCCATTCTGGTGTGGGTGATAGCTCATGATAACTGTTGTCTTAGTTAGGGCTACTGCTGTGAACAGACACCATGAACAAGGCAACTCTTATAAGGGTAACATTTAATTGGGGTTGGATTATATGTTCAGAGGTTCAGTCCATTATCATCAGGCAGGAACATGGCAGCACCCAGGCAGGCATAATGCAGGAGGAGCTGAGAGTTCTACATCCTCATCTGAAAGTTGCTAGCAGAATACTGACTTCCAGGCAGCTAGGTCTAGGGTATTAAATCCCACATCCACAGTGACACACCCACTCCAACAAGGCTTCACCTACTCCAACAGGGCCACACTTTCTAATAGTGCAATGCCCTGGGCCAAACATACACAAACCAAAAGAACTGTAAACCTGGAACACATTGCATAACTTGAAGGCAGCATCATAAGTTGGACGGAGTCTGTCTCTCTCTCTCTCTCTCTCTCTCTCTCTCTCTCTCTCTCTCTCTCTCTAACTACTTGTGGTCTGAGCCTCTTCCACGCAGGTAGGCTGTTCTCTGCATCTTCTACGTGGCTTAGATGGTCTTGATCCTCTTCTGGGAAGTTTGGATTATTAGAGTGCCTCTCAGCTGCCCTTACTGTATATATGTTTTTGAAGAGGGAAGAGCTTTATGTATCTTGCTGGCTTGAGACAGTGAGTTAACCATTGGGATACAGGTCTTAGAAAGGATGAAAGGGAATAAAAAGAGAACAGACCTATGATCTTCACCAATACATAGTTACCATATGAGCTTTCAACCTCCATTTACTGGGACTCTGAATGTGATATTCTTGCCACTGCAATTTGAGCTTGTTATTTCCCATGTGTGGTTGAACCGAACCCTAGCAAATTCAGGATTCTTGCTATAGACTTCACGCTTACATTTCTCATACTCAAAAATAAAATTTTATGGGAACCCCAATTATATCTTAAACTTATAACTAAATCAGGCAAGTTTCCAAGAGAAAAGCAAAATAACAGTAGATTTCACTGCTGCTTCATGTGCAGGGAAATTATAAAGAAATAAAAGAGAAGTCAATATCCATCACTCTGTTCCCAAGGGAAAGATGCCGAAAGACAGGCTCTGGAACGGAGCTGCTCATTTTATTTCTTATAGATCATCCTTCTGGTGGACTTAATCACTTCAGATACTGCAAGAGAACAAGAAACAAGAATAACCTATTGATCAGTGTGTTCTCAGAAAGGCACTATTCAAGAAGAAACCAAAGATACTAAAGATGACTGGTACAGCGACATCAACAACAATGACCACAGCAGTGAGATCCACAAAAGAAACATTTGTTCTCTGCCAATAAGGATGTCCCCTCCTTTATTTCAATTTAACCTTGAATGTCAAACAACCCTAAGGCAATTTATGTCTTCTAAAAATCAGTAGAGAAACCTACAGAGATTAAAACCACTTATGTTCAAGAAGGAATGGCACAGGGGAGGAATCAAAATTAATCTAATATTTAAAATCGTGAAAACAGATCGAATGATGTGATATCTGGGCAAGAAGTACTGAGACAAGGTGGGTAGCAGCCAAAGGGAACATGAAGCCAAAATTAATTTCCTTTCCGTTATTGCCTCCAGCCCATTCTTAACCTCAACAGGCAACAAATATGAGTTACCACCACGAGCAGAATACAGTATTTATGCCATCAAGTTTAATCTCCATCAAAACTTTACAAAGTACAATATCGTAACCTTAAGAGAGGTGCAGAAAGATGAAGTGTCTCATCCACGGTCATTAAAGAAATGCCACGTTCACTTCTAACACAGAGCTGTCTGACCCCAATGCTATCCAGAACCCAGAACCTCAATCAGTGAAAGCTTTCAAGTGGAGGATAGTACTTCCAGAATTTCAACTTCATTTCTGTTAGGGGTGGCTCTAAGGGGAGATAACTATGTGAGACTTAACAAATGCTTCAAGGTTGGCGTCATCCAAAGTATCCAGCGAATAAGTAAACTTGGCACAAAATTTCTGAGCCCACTTAGACTATATTCATCATTCACTTGCTTAACTAAGACTCTAGATCCTGTTACTGCTTGTTGTATTAGGTAGTGGCTGTACAATGATGAGTAAGACATGGACCCTTTTCTTCAGTTTAGCCTCTCAGGGATCAACTGAGAAATCTATAGAGAAATAGTATAGAAATGGAATAGTTTAGGTGAATTGGAAGGAAAGTTGTAGAAACCACAGGAGTCTAAGAAAATCTTGCTGAAGTAGACCATGAGTATGCTGAGTCTTTGAAGTAGACAATTTTCTAAGATTCTTACCCAGTTCATTACTCTCTTCTCTAGAAACTCTTGGCTTCATCATTATCTGCTGTGCATTGGTAAGTTGCAATGGCTACTTTGTCTTCCTGTTGACTCTGCCCTGTCAAAATAGGGATGAGTGTGTTACCCAAGCTGGATCAGTGAAATGATTTACCCTGTTAACTTAGATGGAAACTCAAAGAATGGTTTCAGAACTGATTCATATTAAGACAAGCTCTCTAGCCTATTGCTAGTGAGGTAGGGCACTTGCTAAAGTGTTTGTTTAAACAAAGAAAGCTTGTGTTTATTCAGTTTTACAAAGGATATAGATGATATCTAGGCAAACTTGTTAGGGGCAATGCCAACAAGGTACAAGTGTGTGTGTGTGTGTGTGTGTGTGTGTGTGTGTGTGTGTGTGTGTGTGTGTGTGTATGGAAAGGGAGAGAGAAAGAGAGAGAGAGAGAGAGAGAGAGAGAGAGAGAGAGAGAGAGAGAATGAGTTCTTTTCCAGTTAAACTTTTAATTATATTTTTAAAACTTTTATCTATACATATCTCTGCTTATGTCACATATATGCAGGTGTTTATAGAGGTCAGAAGAAGGTATCATATCCCTTGGGACTATAGTTACAAGCAGTCGTGTGCTCTTACAATGTGGGTAATGAAAATTGGTCTTGTATCCTCTATGAAAACAACAAGTACTGTTACCAATGGAGCAATCATCTCAGCTTGTCCAGCACTGCTAACAGCCAAGAAGCTGGCGAGTGCTGAGAATAGTTTCCTTAGACTCCAGGAAAGAAAGGAAAGGATTTGAAGTCACCTATCCTGTAGTGCCTTTCCTGGTGTGCCTACAAGGCTGCTCCTAGGCATTCCTCCACACAGTTATCATTCTGTCCTAGATTTTTGGCAAACACAACTTCACACCTCCCTGTGATGACTGAATTTACTGTTAAATTGACACAATCCCAGATCACCAAGGAAGAAGAAAACTCAACTGAGAAAACATCTCCATCAGATAGCTCGTGAGCAAATTTTGGATTAATGGTTGATGTGAGAAAGACCAAATAACTGTGGGTAGTGCTAACCCTGCAAAGGTACTCTAGGGTTGATTATGAAAATAAGCTGAGTAAGCTATAGGGACCAGGCCATTAAGGAGTGCCCATCCATGGTACATGCTTTAGTTCCTACCTCCATGAGCTTGCTTGAGTTACTGCCCTAATTTCCCTTAATGTTGGACTGTATTCTTTAACCTGAAGTGAACTCTTTTCTTTCCAAGTTTGTTGGTCATGATGTTCATCACAACAATAGAAAGAAAACTAGGACACCCTCCCATTAACCTTCGGTGGTGTTCATTTGTTTAAATCCTCTTGAGCATATATTGGTTTTAAAAAAAAAAAGTCCCTTCCTAAAAGTCTCCTTTAATGACACAATCAACACCAAGTCCCTCTGGTATCCTTCACGCGAAGACCCTGCCTGTGACAAAGGTGTTTCCTCTGCAGCTCACTACTCCAGGAAACAGCCCTATGCATAATGTCCTTTTTAAGAATTATCCAGAGTAGATCTGAGGTTATTACAGTCATAAATAAACATTTTAACAGCCTCTGGGAACCATGATTTTCCCCAAGAAAACTTTCATGTGCCACCTAAGATAAAGAATACTTCACACCAATATGAAAGAAGAGAAAAAGCACCTGAGCGATAATAAACGGAGCAATAAGCTACAGGCAAAGTCCAATAAGCAGAGAAGCAGGCAGAAATGCCTAGTGAGGGATAGGAGAGCACAGCCAATTGCATAATAATTTGAACTCACTTCAGGAACCAGCCAGAATTCCCTAGGTGGCCTGGAGGGCAAAACAAGGAAAATAGGGAAAAACAACTTAATAGCACCAAACTCCCAGAACATGATTTAACATAGGCTGATTTCAAATTACTTCCCAGCAAACTGCGTATAGTCCAATGATCTCATTGTATGTATACATGTTAAACAGTTATCCACCTACCTTTATGACAGGTAACATGTTCTTAGAATCTTGATTGACTTTTTAATTTGTTTAGATATTTTCTTCTATGGATCTATGTCTCCATTCAACAATCCTTCAAATTCTAGGTCATCTACAAATTAGGAGGCAAAGGTATATGTATTGGCAATATAAAGGAATGCATGAACTAACCAGCAATTAGATTGAGGGAAATACAGAAATAAGTAAGCAACAGTGATAGGACCCTGAAACCCATACATAGCAGTAAAATTCCTAGGATGAAAGAGAATATAAATGCCCTAGAATTTAGGGCTCCGTGAGGACAGTCAGGGGAAGCTTCAGGAAAGAGCAGGCAACTGAGCTGAGCTTTCCTACTGACTCTGTTTTAACAGGGAAAAGCTACTGGAACGGTAAGTATAAGTCCTGGACATCTTTAAGTAGAAATTTCCAAAAGAACAGACTTCCCTTCTTCC
Organism: Rattus rattus; assembly: GCF_011064425.1. Lineage (NCBI taxonomy): Eukaryota > Metazoa > Chordata > Mammalia > Rodentia > Muridae > Rattus > Rattus rattus. The sequence goes on along the minus strand of NC_046159.1, from coordinate 34,699,522 downwards.
CATCCTTCAGGCATCTCAGTGCTTTAAGTGGTACCCAGTGGCTGAAGTACCCTCATCCTCTTTCCAACAATAAGAATCAGTTGCTAGGCAACCACCACAAGACTAGATCCAGCCTTATTCTCATTCTCAATTAATTGGGGAGGGGAACGTTTCCCCCTTCAATTTATACCCTCAGGATTTCATTTTACACCGAAAAGTGAAGCCTCTCTCTCCAGCATAATTGTGAATTTTATAACTTGTCTTCTACCATAGTTCCACTTAAATTTAGAATGAAAAACCCATACTTACCACTGTAAAGAAGTCATGGTACTACAGGGTCATAAAGATTTCTCAGATTCACTCATTGGAAGCCATTAAACTTTTTGAATTCTTTAGAGATACTGGCTGGTTACCATGTGTTTTGAGTGCTTCTTTAAACGAAGATCCTGCCAGCTGGGCAGAAACATATTTTGTAATTGCATGCACCTAACTGCTACTCCCTCCAGCCCTGTCCCCAACACAGTACAGGTTCTACTATGATAAAATAGCACTGTCTAAGATGTTGAGTTTCTGATGCCTTTTAATGGTGACATAAAAGTACCTTAGTTCTGCACAGTGGATGTTTTCTCCAGTTATATAAAATGCTATTGGATCATTTTATGGAGTCAGATTCATATGTTCTGAATAAGAAATATCTACAGGAAAAGCATAAGGCCTGGAATAGTTTGTATAATGTGGGCTTATTATTAAAAGAAATGAAGAGATGCACCACAGGCAAAGTCCAACAGAGATATATAGGAAGGAAAAACGTTATCCCTTAGAAAACTGTTCACATTAATTCCTCTAGTTTTTAAGAAAGAGTAGTACAATTCCATATCCAATGTAACCACTGTATTTGTTTACTTTTCTTGTTCCTGGGACTAAATCCACAAAGAGAAGCAACTTAATGGAAGAATGGTTGGTTGTAGCTTAGAGTCTGTAGGGATTTAGTCCTTTGTAATGGGAAAAGAATGGCACCAGGAGTGTAAGTATGACCATGGCATTCATATTACAGGACAGAGAGCAGACTGTAGGGGTGAGTTATACAAACTCCATGCCCAGTCCACTTCCTCTAGCCAGTATCTACAAGGTTTCACAACCTTTCAAAATAGATCCGTCAGCTGAGGATGAAGTTTACAAACATTCATACCACAACACTCACCTATAGAAATATGTTCTAAGTGTGGTTTAAGTGTATTATATCCAAAGCACACATATGTATATCTGCATTTAGAAGATCCCCATGTCTCTTTGTGTGTGTATGTGGCATGTTAAATAGAGGAATAAAAAGCTTACCAACGATCATAGACAATGTGATTGGAAGTTTTCTTAAAAGTCAGAGAAACTAATTGACTTAAACAAAAGGTTAAGTTACATAAAGGTTACTTAACTTATCTGGAGTTTTTCTGCAATTCTAAAACATTCAAGACATATCAAGATATAAAAAATAATATGAGTCTCAAGGATACAAAGGCCAAATATTACCAATATTAGCATTCCATTATATTTTCTCCATTATATCCTTTTTGCCTTCTCATACATACAAGGATAGCCAAGGCCCTAATGTTTGTGACTATTATTCTTACACATTTTAATATATTTATTGAACATGTATACAAATAAGCCATAGTATTGATTTCTGGTTTTATAATGTGCATAAATTATATTGTACTGTGTGTACTTTTTTCACCTGGCCTGAACTTTCTAGTACCTTTTCACTCTGTGCATTTATTTAAATGGTGTAATTAAATTCTCATTACCCAAAGCAATCATGATAGAGTCAAAGGCAAAGGCTTCACAGATGGACTGAGAGAAATTCAAGGACTGTAATCACAATCAGAATTGGAATTCCCACCTCCTTGTGTCAGAGGTCAGCAAAACTACTGCCTGCATTACCACATAGTAAAGATGCTTGGTTTTAAAGTGATACTGTCTCCATGGCAACTAGTCAGCTCTGCAATTGAAGATCAAAAGCAACTATGGATACATAAATGAATGGGCATGCTTGTGTTTCAATAAAACTTTGTTTATAAAGGATATGGACTATTTGGGGTAAGGAGGGTATATTTTACCAACCCCTTGTCTGTAAAACAAAATAAGAAAGGATACAATTGTTCTAATTTAATTTTTTTCTCTAGAGCTCAAGTTAGTAGGACTGATATGAAAGTTTACCTTCTTCTATGATGCACCCAATACATCGTCCTAAAAGTACTGTGCTTTAATGAAAAAGATAAATGACTATTGCTGAGGAGTGTCCAGAAATTAAACTTTCAAGAGAAACTATGGATCACCGAAGTAACACCAGCAAGTAGGGTAATATGTTTTTTATGTAAAGAAAATCTAGCTGTCAGTCAGGAACCCTGGACTTGGTTCCCTACTCTGAAACTATCAGCTGATCCCAGAAAACAATTTATCCCTTAGGGCATCAGACTTTTTTTTGGAAAATCAGTGTGAGTACTGTATATTATTCTTCAAAAAAATCCTTATCCTGTAATATGTGGGGTGGAATACATAAATAGACTCTAAGGAAATCCCCATTTCTGCTACTATTCTGCTATTGGACTTAATAACACATATTTACTTATTGCTGTACCTATAGATTGGTGATCTCTCAATCTTTAGCAGAGAAGCTTCCCATTGCAGTAGATGGCAATAAATGGCAAACTAGCACAGAGACCCACAACCGTTCTACATACAAAGAGTAAGACACTTTGGACTGTTTAGCCTAAATGAAATGTCTGTATTACACCCTACTCCTCAAGGCTCAGGAATTTATGCAGAAGAGATAGAACAATTATGGAAGCCAAAGGTATTGAATGACTTTAAGTACCCTGTTTTCTAGACAGAAAATTGCAAGTATGCATATGAACTCACAGAAATTGTGACAGTACATACAAGACCTGCATGATCCCAGGTCAGAAAAATACAGAACAGAGGAGGTAAGGTGGGCAGGAAGGCCCTACCCTAGCTGAAAATCTATTGCCACTTGATTGCTGATTAGAAGTCAAGAGCCAGTTTTCTTCAATGGTGCAACAACTTCTATACCAATCACACTCCAGGATAGGCCCCATTAACAGAAGTATTCACACAACACAAACTGGACTCAGGACACACACACACACACACACACACACACACACACACACACACACACACACTGAGAGAGAGAGAGAGAGAGAGAGAGAGAGAGAGAGAGAGAGAGAGGGGGCAGGGGAGGGAAGGAGAGAGAAATGGTAGTTGGTTAGTTACGGAGGAGAAAGTAGATCTGGGAGGAGTTGGAGGAGGGGGGTGAATATTATCAAAACTCCTTGTATGGACTTCTAAAGAACTAATAAAACCACATTTTTATAAACCCAATGAAAAATCCTCAACTCTTCTCTCCCAAATGTGGCAGTAGCTCTAGGAACTTTCCAGAAGCAATAACAAGAAGGGCAGATGAGTGAATGATATTTAACCAGCAGATTTTCCTTACATTCTAGTCAGCAGGAAATGACTAGAAAGCAGGAGAGAGTGATCAAGAGGCTAGAAGAATCAAAACCCAAACAAAGGTGCAGGGGCTGAAGGAATCTGGAGCAGGCAGGGGTCTTCCAGTCTCAGAATACACTCTGGACAACTGTTCTCAAGTGTAAAGGTTGTCAGAAAGCATGAATGAAGGCACATTGGTTCAGTGTTGGTCCTGTAGGGAGAATCAGTGCTAACAGGAGAGCTCAGGCTCATCTCAAAAAGACTTTCTAAGAATTACAGACATTTAAATTTTTGGCAGTTAAGGACTATAGGTCAGAAGTAGAACACTTTTCTAGCATACATAAAGCCTGCGTTCAAACACCAATGCTGAAGAAAAAGTACTCAAGGAATTATGTAAAAATAATGGCAGGTGACTGACTATAATAATGTGTGACTGACTATAAAAGGACCCAAGGAGTTAAGATTCCTAAGCTGAACCCATCTAACTCTGGGAATCTTTATCAGATGGGCTAGACTTTAGGTACATAGTCAGATACATTTCTACTTGGAAATACCTACTGTGTATTCAAATATAGCTAGTTTTTGAAAGGTACCCAAAATAAGGAAGAATGCTTTTCAGTAATATTGATGCTGTACTAGGCAATATTGAGTTCAATACCGGTCACATAGAAAGTGCTCATTAAATATACATCAAAAGAGAAGGAAGGGAAAGAAAGGGAAGGACAAAGGATGAGGACAAAGGGAAGGTGGGAAGGGGAGCAAAGGAAAGGGAAAGAGAAAGGAAGACAGGGAATTCTAGGAGACATAAATGAAAAGCTAATTATATGAAGGCCATAGCTGAATGTTTTATGCATTCCTTGCAGTGCATGAAACTCCAGCTTCCCTGCTTCCCCTCCTACATTATCCCTGTAGAATTACCTAATCTGTTGCATGAATAAGAGGTCTTGCTAGATAGGACTCAGCAGAGGCAGAGCATCACTGGGGCTTGGCTCCTACATGTGTCTGTTGTTGACTTAACAGCCTCCCCATGACTGCAGGATGAGGTGGGAACCGCCCGTGACACTTTCATTGTTTCTTGAGCAACAACTAAATATTCAGGAAGTCACATCAGTTGAGAGAACACAGCTTGTGGCTTATATTTTGGGTAACTGCATTAGGACATGTGGGATTTTGGTTTGCTTCTGGCTATAATAAAGTGCGTTTGGAAAAAAGAATTCCTACAGTATGCTTTGGAGATGTTCTTTGAAGGCCCATTTTGTTAAAAACTTCACCTCCATCTTGGTGGTATTGGGAGGGTTGGAAGAATTGCCAGGTAGGGCGTATGGGAGGTCTTGGCTCATTGTGAATGTGTTTTCAAAGGGTACAGTGGGATTTTGGTCTCTTCTTCATTTTGATCCTGGCCAACTATTGGAATGGCTTTCTCTAATAACCATAGCCCACTCAGATGTTCTGCCTCAATGAAATCCCCAGTGTTATGGGACAACTAACCCTGGAGTGAAACCTTTAAACCCTGAGTTCAAATAAAACATTCCTCTTTATGAGTTGATCATGTCGGATGCTTCATTAGAGTGGCAAAAAAGCTTACACCAGGATCCAAAGCAGACCTGAAACAAAGTTGGAAAGGGATTGTCAATTTCTTCCCATCTCCAAATAAACCTAGGCCATGTCGTGTATCATGGTGGGCTGTGATTCTGTGTGCTGGTTAGGAACTGAGAGACTGCCTCCATCCTATTTGTCTGCAGGTTTGTCTCTAAGGCATTTTCATTGGTGTAGAAGAATCCATCCCACTGTGGGTGGTGCCATCCCTGGGCAGTATAAAGAAGGTAGCTAAGCACCGGAGGTTAAGCAAACTAGTAAGTAACACTCCTTCATGGTCTCTACTTCAGTTTCTGCTACCTGGTTCCTGCTTGACCCCTGCCTTGGCTCCCCTAGATGTTGGATTGTAGGCTAAAATATAGCCTTGCATTTTCAAAGTTGGTTTGGGTCATTATTTTATCATAACAACAGAAGCAAACTGGAGTGCACTGCCTCCTCCCCCAAGATTTCAATTATACTGATTATTTGATCCCACCCATGACAGGGTAGGAAAGGCCAGAGCAACAGGATTCAAATTTCCAGACCCCTCATCAACAGCAAGAGTGAGTGAGAGTCATGAATTTACATTGTTGTATTTAACATTCCCACAAGCAGTGGGTGCACAGTCTCTCCCTTCAGTCCCTGAAGAAACTGGGCCAGAGAGGCTATCTCCCTGGTTCACAGCTTTAGAAGTGAGAAAAAAATTGTTCTTTTCTGTTTCCTGCAGAGGAAAATGATGAACAAATGAGGATCAGAATCCTGCAAATCCAAAGTCACTGCCTCCATGGAAACCTAATTTCTACTTAATAGCACTAAATGATTAAATGAGACCCTCTGACGCTCCTTAAGAGCTAATGATAGCTTCGTGTTATCAGCCTTTTGTTTTATGATCTGAGTCCTTAAATGCGTGTGATCAAAAGGGATTTTTCCAAGCTGCCTCTTAACCTTAAGAGAACCCGAAAATGTTTTCTTATTACACTGGCAAGACTGGTAGAGAACATTGGCTGCGTTTATTGATAAACTGATTTCTGAGTGCCGGGATTTGACTTGCCTCTTGCTACATGATTGCCTTAGATTTGCTGTTAATAACTGCACCCCAGGAACTAATTACACTTCTCGTTTCTCCCCAAAGTAGTATTTTACCTTACCCTTTTGTTCAACAGAAAGTTGGTGAATGTTAGTTGCTGTAAATGAGACAGAGGGTAATTTGTTATATTAAATCCCTGTGCTAAAAAATTAAACAGTAAGAGTACTGCATGTGCTTTTTATGAACTCGATCACTGAGGTGATTGGAGCGACAGAAATTTCTATCCGAAAATTGGAGTCATTGCTGAGGAAGGGACTTGGTTTGAATAGAAAGGAAAGACCTTGATAGAAAGGTGTGACACTGGGTTTGGGCTTTAGAAGTAGCTTCAGAAAAGAGGGGGGAGGGGTTAGACAAAAAAAAAGAAGCACAACATCCTCCTAGGACCCTGAGCAAGTACAGGTTAAAGCATGCTCATGTGAAGCAGGGAGTGCAGACACTGGGGTTTGAGGCTTCATACCAAGGCTCTACAATATTACATAGATGTCACAGCCTTATTGGATATGGAGTACCTCATTCTCTGCACACTGAGTAACGGGACTTTGTCTACGCTCCTCCTGGACAGTTGCTCTTGCTAATCTGTTTTGCCTCCCTGCTGGCTCTCTCTGATATTTCTTTAAAGATCTCTGTTGCAGAAACTGGGCACATGGCTCAATTAGTAAAGTTTGACCTGTGCTATCATCGGGAGCTCAGTTCTATTTCTAGTACCATACCATACCATACCATACCATACCATACCATACCATACCATACAAGAAAAATGGCCAGGTATGACTTTGTATACCTACAATTGCATGGCTGGGGAAGCAGAGACCTAAGGCTTTCTTGTGCTTGCTGACAAGGCAGAGGCACAGAGTCAATTATTAAGTTCCATGTCCTATTGAAATACCCTGTCTCCAAAACTAAAGTAGAAAGGAATCATCCAAGCATCCACACACATATGCACATATCTAAACACAAACACACATACACTCTTACACAAGTATGCACATACACAGAGGGGGGCAGGGGGAGGAGAGAGAGAGAGAGAGAGAGAGAGAGAGAGAGCTCTACTCAGGGACGTTTTCCTGGATCACTATATTTAAAAAGCAATCCCTTTTCTGCCCTTCCTGCATTCTATCTCCCATGGCATCTGTCATTTAAAACCATTATATGTTTTACTCTTTTATTCCTGGCCTATGTCCCACCTGCTTCTCCTGAGTACAAACTCCCTGTCAGCGCTGACTGTTTTGGTCTCAGCTATGTGTCTGGCCCCAGAGAAGTGTCTCAGGCCTATCACTGAAGGAACATAAAAGACACAACAAAGGTTAAACTTGCAGGGGGTAAAACCAAGTAAGGAAACCACTGAATGGGATGAAAAAGAGCCGTTATAAATATACAAAGAGGACACGCAAGAGTGTGAGGACAAGAGAGCCAGAGATCCTGAAGGGTGCACATAAAGAATAGAGCAAGAGCCATTGCCCAGCCATTCCTGACCTCTTGTTTAACACAAAGACATAAAACCTAGTCCCCTGCCCTGCAAAAGCAATGGCTCCCACATCAAAAGATGAGTTAAGCCTGAAATGGATACAGCATCTTGGAACTGATAGGTCAGTAGACAAAATGCTTATAGGCTAAAAATTGAGTACTAAGTGTTTTCCAAAGAACCATGTGTTACAGGCACAATCCTAATCCCTTCCTGTCATTGGGAAGAGGGGGACACTTTAGGAGATGAAGCCTGATAGATATATGTTTGGACGTGAGGGAGGAAAATATCTCAAAGCAGATACTGGGATGTTAGCCACTTGTTCATTTTCGCCTCCCAATGGCTGTCAGAATTTCCTGTTCTAAATGATGTCAGTGCCGTGATCTACTGCCAACATCAAATTGTTGGATTGCTAGTAAAGCAGGTAAGCCACTAACGAACTGCTATGAAAGCTAAAACTGAAGTAATTCCATTATTAAAATGAGACACATATGTTGGAGCATCTTTTGGCTATATGGAGTGGTATATAAAAGCAGTACGTCAGGTGACCAGAAACTAAAAACTCTGAAACCATGAACCCAAAAACTAAGTTCCCTTCTGATGACGGTTGAAATGAAAATGTCTCCCATAGGCTCATGTGTTTGAACACTCGGCCCCCATTTGCTGGTGTTGTCTGGAAGGTTTAGGAGATGTTGCCTCGTTGGAGGAAGTATGTCCCTGGAGGCAGTCCATGAGAATTGAAAAGACACACTATTTGCAGATGCTTTGCTTTCCTGAGACTTATGGTTCAAGCGGAGAGCTTCCTGCTCCTGCCAACATTCCTGCTTCTTGTTACCAAGTCTTTGCTCCACCATGATGGGTCATTCCATTTGAACCTTGGTTATATTATTTCATCATAGCAATTTTAAAGAATTGTAATACAACTCCTTGTAAGGAAATTTGATGCAGCATACAAGTCACAGTCTAGCAGCAATAAAGCAGCAGTTTGGGAAAATTAGGTTAAAGCAGGTAGAATAAGATTGTCCAGTAAGGTAGGCATGTCAACAACTGCTAGACCTCCCAAGTAGACGAAGAGGGGACTCCTGTTGCCTAAAGAGAGCAAGAGAGGTTGGAATCATGTGTTTGACTCCAGGGAACAAAGCATCCTACAAACTTTTTGAATTTATGCAGTTAAACTTGTTAGCAAGGACTCAAGGTTAGAAGGCACAGTGGAGATTATGATTTAAATAGCTAATTACATATAAATAACAGAGGAAAAGATGCTCCAACATAACAAAGAAACATGCTCCACTATGTTCATAGCAGCCTTATATATAACAACCAGAAGCTGGAAAGAACCTAGATTCCCCTCAATAGAGGAATGGATACAGAAAATGTGGTACATCTACACAATGGATTATTACTCAGTTATTAAAAACAATGACTTCTTGAAATTCAGAGGCAAATGGATGGAACAAGAAAATATCATCCTGAGTGAGGTAACCCAATCATAAATAAATAAATAAACAAAATAAAACAACCCCACACATGGCATGCACTCACTGTTAAATGGATATTAACCCAAAAGCTCGAATTACTCCAAGATGCAATCCACAGACCACATGAAGCTCAAGAAGAAGGACAACCAAAGTGCTGATGCTTCAATCCTTCTTGAAGGGAAAACAAAAATATTCATAGGAGGAGATACAGAGACAAAGTCTGGAGCAGAGACTGAAAGAATGACCATTCAGAGCCTGCCCCCACATGGGTATGCAGCCCATATACATACAGCCATCAAACCCAGATTTCTGATGCCAAGAAGTTCATGCTAATATAGCTGTCTCCTAAGAGGCTCTGCCCAGAGAATGACAAATACAGAGGTGGATGCTCACAGACAACCATTGAACTGAGAACAGGATCCCCAGTGAGATGTTAGAGAAGGCCCCAGTGTAGAGGAATGTCAGGGCAGGGAGGCAGGAAGGGGTGGGTGGGTGTGGGGAACACCCTCATAGAAGCAGGGGAAACGGGGAAAAGGGATTACATTCGAAATGTAAATAAATAATATCCAGTAAAAATAAATGACAAAGCAAATAAAATGTATTCACTGTTATACAAGCACCCAGAGACCTCCGGGAATTCACAAAACAACCCTTTTGCTAGCTAGAACTACTTACTTAACAACAATTACTGTCGACTTCAGTGAATATTCAAGCACATGGAGATAGGGTAGCATCACGTTCATCTTCATTAAACAACAGGTTGGGGCTGAAGCGTAGATACCTCTCTGTGAGGTTTATTTTTCACTGCTCTTTACCATCAAAGAGACATGCATTTTTATTACAATGGAGTTTCATGGTGAATGGACTTTCCCCTTTAACCTAATGAGTGTCACTTATTAATTATCAGTTTAATTCTTGTAGCATATGAGACACCATGCTTCTTTAGCAAGCTGTAACACAGCAACAGATTGCTAACATTTATCCTGTAAAGACAATTTTATTTAGAGTAGAATACATACCATGGAGCTGAGACTGAAACCCATTCTCAGGTCTCTCAGTGTTCTAGACCTTGGTTTCCTCATCCAAGAGAACTCCTGGACATTAAGTTGCTAAATTGCTAGAAAGGCAGGTATGACACTAATCAACTGCTATGGAAAACAAAAATGAAGTGTCCCCATTATAAAAATGATATTTATTCCTGAGTCAAGCATGAAAGCCTTATTTCAGATGATTACTTCATTAAAACCCTGATGGACATCTGAGGAGATAGTTGAATGAATAAAGTGTGTGCTTTGAAAGTTTGAAGTCCAACGTTCAAAACTCCAGAATCCATTTAAAAGCCAAATAGTTATGGTAGCTACAGTAATCTCCGTACTGTAGAGACGGAGACAACAGACCCCCTTAACAAGTTGCCCAGCTTGACTTGGTGGCATTTGTGAGCTCAGACTCAAGAGAAACTGCATAACATATATAGACAATGACTAGAGGGGACACCTGAAGTCATGTGTGGATTTCCATATGTATGTACACGCACACATACCCACATGCATACACTAACACTCACACTCACAAACATATACTACATACACAGAAAAATCTTAATTTATCCTTTCTGCATATTTTACAATTTAGGAAATAAGGAGAGAGACCCCGTATTTCATGGCTCAACATCTCAGAGACAATTCTTCCATCTTGATACGCAGACTTTCGCAAACACATCTGAGGGCATCTCTGATAAAAAAAAAAGAAACAGAAAGAAAGACAGAAACAATCGATAACCCACTGTCATCTATAAGAGCCACTGACAATCCATCAAAAGCCCGATGGGGCTATGTCTTTATTGGCCTTGACCAGAAGTGAAGATGGTCTGACCTAACCCGAGATTCTAATTACGGATAGGAAAAGGAACAGATGATATTTAAATTTTTTTCTAGGATAATCCAAGCCTGTCTTCTTTCTTGGATGCTTTTCAATGGACATCAGTTTTAACAAAAGGTTTAAGTAAGCCAAGGGTGGGTGAACAAAAATACATAAAAATCCAGAATGATCAAAATATTAGGCTCTATCTGTACTATTTTAAGCACCACATCATACTATACAGTGCTTCTCTCTGTACACACACACACACACACACACACACACACACAATAATGTGTATATAACTCCTTCTGAACCCCCTCCCCTCAACCCCCAGTTTGTCTACCCCCATGTTTTGGCTAAAGACAACTTATCCCTATGCCAGCAGCACAGAGGAACAGACCAGTAGCTGTGCAGCTCAGGGAACAGTAGCTTGGGCAGGTTCAAACAGGCAGGAAGTGCCCATCACCTGGATGCCAAGGCCGCTGGCAAGTCAGATGACAGAGGGGTAAACAGAGCTATTAGGCTTCACTCTGGGCCTGTAAATCATTCCAGAGCCTTCATCATTCCTGCTGAGTTATTTTAATCGTTCTCATTTGCAAGAGCAAATTAGGTGTAGCATTGTTCTCGAGATGCTGCCTGGGATTGGTGCCAGGAAGGAACAAAATGAGCAAAACACGAAAACCCCTTTCCAAACAAAAGCCCAAAACTCTGCGAGCAAAATTGATTTGTAAACCTTGTCAAGGTAGTTTCTAAGACAAATCTATTCAGGGCATAGCGGGGGTTTGTAATCAAGGCTGGGAGAAAGTGTCCAATTAATACGCGAATCTGGCAACAATAACAGCTTTCCTTTCCGTAGAACTCTCAAGGACCACGACCTTCCTGCTGCACCCTCTCAAGATAAAAGACGGGTATGTTTCTCATAGCAAGGTGACAGAAAGTTTGTTCAATTAGGACCTCGCTAACATATGCTACATAAAATGTAACTAGGGAAGTAATTTAGGTAATGCAGACAAACCCACTCACCTCTCTCCGTTTATCTGGGTAATTTATTCCTCTTTTCTTGTCATCAGTTTGGGCTGTTCTGATTAATTTACTGTTTAACGACATAACTGCAGGAAGGTGAGCAGAGAAAGGAAGAATTGATTCAATTCAACAACTTTTTAATGAGTGCTTATATCAACTAGAGAGTAAGTCACAGGAGATATAGTTTCTATCGGTGATGTGCCAGCTAGTTTTATGTCAACTTGACACAAGCTGGAAAGATTTGAGAAGGGAACCTCAACTAAGAAAATCCACCGCCCGCCCCTCTCTCCTGACAGTCTAGACTATGGGCAAGCTTGGAGCGTGCTTTCTTGCTTGCTGATTGATCTTGGCGGGCCAAGCTTACTGAGGGTGGTATGACCCTTTGGTAGGTGGTCTAGGGTGCTATAAGAAAGCAGATTAGGCAAGCCAGTAAGCAGCACTCCTTTATGGCTTCTACTTTGGTTCCTGCCTCCACGTTCCTGCCATGCTTCAGTTCCTACCCTAACTTCCACCCCTGATGGACTAAGATGTGAAGCCACAAAATAAAATAAACCCTTTCCTCCCTGAGTTGCTTTGGGTCATGATGTTTTATCGCAACAATAGAAACCCTAAGACAAGTAGTGAAGAGCAGCCTGACATTTCCTGAGAACCCCAATAGTGGTTGAGCTTTCAGCTTGCTCAGATTCCCCAAACTCAATGTGGAGGACAAATAAGTGTCAGAAACCATACTTGTGGGAAGCACTCAGGGTGGATCTTCAGATACTTTGCATGAATATCCCATGGAATATCAAGATAATCAATACTCAACTTTCAATATTAGGAAATAAAATCTAGACTGTTATTGGTCAGGAACACATTGAAATCATTGTCTTTGGTTATTGGTGAGGGAGAACGGAGAGTAAAGCATGAAGATTTGACTTTAGATCTCTGGCACATACAAAAAAAAAAAAAGCCAGGCATGGGAACAGGCCTACTTGCTGTGAACCACTAGAAATGCAGTTAAAAATGATCCCTGAGGCTTCAGGGTCAGATATACCAGTCAAACCATAGAGCTCCAATTTCAATGAGATGCTTAATCTCAATAGCTGAAATGGAAAGCAAAGGTGTATAATGTCAACCTTTGACCTTTCATAGGCAGGAACACACACAGAGAGAGAGGGGAGAGAGAGAGAGAGAGAGAGAGAGAGAGAGAGAGAGAGAGAAGATAAATTAGAGATGATCTGGGTCCCTCTCCTTGGAGATTAAGTAACCCCATGAAGGAAGGAAGGAAAGACTGTAGGAGTCCAAGGGGATGGAGGATATAAGGAGAATATCACCCACCGAATTAACTAAGCAAGGCTCCCATGAACTCACAAAGACTGAAACAAGGAGGAGGAATCTTTATTCGTTACTCGTGGGATTGTAAACTCAGGTAGCCTTTGTAGATGTGTCTCAAGAAAGTAAAAACAAACATGACAAGTATATATTATTCTTGCAAATGTATCCAAAGGAAATCTAATATACCAAAGAGGTAGTTGCAATAAAAAAATTACATGTGATATGCATGGCTTTATATAACACACATTTATTTTCTTCCTGTCTACCATGACTAAGGGGAGCCTTCTGCTTGAGAGTCCCAAGGGTAGAAATTCTTCATTCAACACAGCTGTTTTCCCAATTTGAAACTCTACTGGGAAGGATCCATCTCTAAAGTGATGAAGGTGGTGGGACTGGGTTCCTGGAAGTCCTCCTTAGTGCTCTGACTGTTGTATAGAAGCCACTCGCCTTAAATTCCTTGTTATATGAACTTTCCCAACATTGCCATATTCTTCATAGCACTCCAGGGAAAGCACCACCCTGCACATTGATTACTCTGGTTTAGTCAGAATTCACTAAAGGAGCAGAACAGATAAATAGAATATATATATATATATATATATATATATATATATATATATATATATGGAATATGGGGAATGCCTTACTTTAAGTAGAAGTGAAAATTAGGAAGGACTGCAGTCTAGAATCTAAATAGCATGCAAGCCCCTTAATAACTCTTAGAGCTAAGCTTTAGTGCTGAGCTCCCAAGATATATAATGTTGACTCATTTAGCAGGATAACAGTCAAATATTGCCAATGTTACATGATTTGAATTAACATATTCAGGGCAACCATGGACAAAAATCCCTCCTCATTTGTCACAGTTAGCTTTAGCTGTCAAATTGACAGATACATAGATTCAACTGGAAAGTAGAACCTCAACTAAAGAATTTTGAAAATTAGATTATCATCTGGTCACATCTGTGAGACTTTTTTAATGCTAATTAATCTAATGGGGCTCATCCCCTGTGCACAGTGTTAGCCCTAGAGAGATAAGTCTAATATGTGTAAGAAACGGGACAGAGCAAGCCAGTTCCTCCTTTATCCTTGCTTCAGTTCCCACCTCTAGGTTTTTGCCTTGAGTTCCTGTCTTGGGTTCCCCTGATGATGGATTGCAAAATATAAAATAAAATAAATCCTCTTTTCCTCCATGCTTCTTTTGGTTACAGTACTAACAGAGTAGTAGGCAGCAAGCTGGAGCATCATCTAATAAAAATTAAAAGATGGGAGAATGATGTAAGTGGAGATTTCGATCCAATATTCTTAGCAAACTCTTGAAGATTAAGTTTTTACATTCAAATGTTCGAGTCCCTGAGATGCTTTGGAGTAAATAAATATATTGGCCTGCATTTTGCAATGTCTTTGACTTGAAAACTCTATTTTTCTAGGATAAAACCTTAGGGGCATTTTGGAATATACTACCTTGCATAATCCAAATATGTCACTAGGAACAGTTATAGGTAACATAATGTCGTTCCAAGAAGATAGACTGTTTATGTACTGAAAAATGGAGCCTAGGGTCTGAAGCTGTTTCTCTACAACATCTGCAGATCTATTTCCCAAGATAATCAGAGGAACTATGCTTGGATTGTAAGGAAGTTATCTTTGGTAGCAAGATAGCACGGGAAACATAAAATCCACCCTCATGGATGGGAGAGGACAATCTAAGAGCAATAAATGCCTGCATTTTCCAGCTGAAACATCCCTCAACTGTCATCCACACAGAGTCTCCAGTGAGCGTAGCCTGATGGGTAACAGTGGCTATATCCTTGCCACGCAGTTGCTACATTTGCCTTCTGAGTTATTACCTCTGGGTAGCACCAGTGTGATTTGCATAGCAACTGTTTCAGTTAAACCATGTTCCAGGCAAAGGAAACCTTGCAAAGACACTCAGATAAAAGGAAAGAAATAAAGAAGTAACTTTAGGAACTCTCAAGCCACTAACTGGTACAAATGATATTAAACTCAGTTCAGTGCCCCTCAAGGAGACACAGAGGGATTAGTGACTTACTAACTGGACATATTTATGAACTCTTGAGTTAGGCCTTGATTTGTAAGACATTGACTGTTCCAGAATAATGCCATCCCCATGCTTGAGAATTGGTTTCCAAAGTAGTGAGGTGCTAAAGAAAGAGACTAAACCAGGACAGCATAGAGTCAGAATGGTTTGGGAACAGGAGGACTCAAATAGAAGCAGGGTCTAAAATATTAGGAAGAAATGAACAGTGCTTCCTCTTGGCTGAAAAATGTCTCATTTCACTCTAATTACCTTAAAGTCAGGGACCTCCCTGGTTCCAGTCTCTGATCATAAATGGCCCATAGACCACTTCGATGGTTTTTAATCTATGTATAACGCTTGGAAATATAGTCATTTTATGACTCACCCGTTACTCAGGAATATTCACAGTTGTTTCAACTCTTGATAGCTGCAGTCATGTTAAACTGAATTCAAACAGGAAAGGAATATTTGCACATGCTACTTTCGTCCCATCAAACTTCTTTCTACCTGAATATGTGGTTTTTTTTCTTGTTTATCGAGGTTTTTGTTTTGTTTATGTGCTTATCTTTGTTTTTCAGTATATTGGTGGTTCCTGGTGCAGTTATGGGATCAGATGCCTGGGACATGCTCTGGATGGCCTCCCACTGGCTCTGTGCCCTTGAGCATGCTGTTTTACTTCAGTATGCCTCAGTCTCATTGCTCATCTTGTAGGGATAATAAAATAGCTACAATGGAGAGCTCCATTCATGCCTGTACTTAAACCTTGTGTGGTACATGGCCAGTTATCAGTAAATGCTCATTTCTCTGTACATTCAGCGAGGGCTCAGTGAGTGTGGGTTGACTCGGTGAAGGTAAATGGTTAATCAAAATAGGCTATTTGTCTCTTCATTAGGAAAAATCCTTCCTTTGACTTTAATCCTTTTTCAGATTCCTCTATCTCTTTCACCAGGTGGCGCAAAGTAAAAAGGTTAATCTTACAGTCTTAAACATTGTTTGAATTTCTGATCTTGATACACTCAAGTCATTTTTCCATTTTTACTTTACTTTCTCCATTACCTGAGAGTGGCATTATTTTTATGCTTTTTCTATACCGAAGATTGCTGATGAAATGTAGACCTTTGTGTTTATCACAATAACTTGTCAAATTTCTGGAAAGGTTGGGAAGCAAACACTAACTTAGTTGTATTTATGTTCCCACCAATTATCTGTTTAGCTGGCTGGAATCCTTTCCAGAGTTCAGAACAAAGATCATTTATGTAAGAAGGTTTGCTTTCCCACTCACTTCATCTGATGACAGACTTTTATTTAATTATTTCCTTACATACAATGGTCATATACTTGGAACAAGTATACAAGTTCAATACTTGGAACAAGAAAATGGATTAGTTGAGTGTATAAGAAAGTGCTTGCTGCATTAACAACCACGTTTAAAACAAAACAAAACAAAACAAAAAAACAGAATGCTAGAAGTCCCAGTCTGGGTCTGCTACCATAGGCTGAATAAGCAAGCCATGCAGATTCCTAGAGCTCACAAGCTCGCACCCTAGCTGAATAAGTGAGAACCAAGTTCAGTGATAAACTTTGTCTCAAAAAACATGGTGAACAGTGATTGAGAAAGAAACTCAAAATCAATTTCTGGCCTTCATGCAGATACACCCATACTCACACAAACAGTCAGTAAACATACAGAGGAGAAATAAAAGTAGTATACTATAGAACTGTACTATTCAAGATCGCAGTAAATAGCCAAACATAGCTGTTGAGCATTTAAGAATGGTACATCTAAAACAAGATTGCCTTCAAGTGTTAAAATCTATATAAAAGGGCTGCAGACGTGATATGTCTTACCAGGTAGATTATTGTAACTTGCAGGGCTCACAACTGGGTAAGATTGGTGATTCCAGTCTGATAACATGTGGCATCTTCCAGGACTATGACATCTAGCCAATAAGGATGAACTTCCAGGCGATACTCCATGAATGCATAACAAAATTGCGGCCCAGTCACACAATAGGATATCACTCAAATATTTAAAAAAAAAGTGTAATTCTCAGGTCAGTGAATGGAGCTGGGAACCATTCTGAGAGAGGTAACTCAGACCCAGACAGGCAAATGCTGCCTGGTCCTTTAAGTATGTTATATCATCAGCAATTTCTGGAAGATAACCCTAAACGATGAAGATATATTGTAATGTTTGAGAATCTCTGTGATCTGTGGGACTCCACTGTCCAACAGCTACAAAAGAGGTAACCCATTCTAAATAATGCACTGGGTTTATTTGTCAGGTTATAGACAAATCTAGTAGAGCATTGTAGGATAACTCCATTTAATCACTTTCTCTACGTGAAGGTATAGAAAGCATCCACAATAGTAGTTTCTGTATGTCTTTTGAAAAGAGATCTTTAGTATTATTTATCCCTCCTAGAATTCCTTCATTAACCCTGTCCTCCCATCCTTTACCCCAATGTAAGCTTTCTTTCATGTTGTATTATTCCCCTTTAACCCTTCATATCACTGTGATCTATCTCTCATCCCATGAAAGACCCCTGTTCCTACCACAGCATAAGGTTTTGCTAATTTCCTAACCTTTATGAGCATTCCAAACAAAGCACACATATGAGAGAAAATGTGTGGCATTTGCCTGTTTGGGAGGCTGAGACAGGAGGAATGCTTGAAATAAGAAATAAGAGGCGAGCCTTGGCAACATGCAGAGACTTAACATCTTTAGGAACACAGCTGGATTTTGGCAGCAGCTGGATTCTGGTGGCTGCTGCCCATGGCTGTCAACATGAGAGGGGAGTGGAGAAGACAGTAGGAATGGAAGACCGTGCAGAGATCCTGTCATTAGGCTTCAGCCATAGAATTCCCAGGAGGACTCCTGCTGACTTTCATCTCATAGCATGGGAGGCCCCCATGAGAAGTGACTTTTAAGAGTGAGGTTATCAGCCTCTATTCTTTGTTCGTGTTCTATTTCTTTGTTTTATGATTTCTTCTGTATTCCAACTGCAAAACCCAAGACTAAGTAACCCCTTACCAAGAAGCCAACCTGCTATTGTTCCCCCTTCTGTAATCGTGTAGGCTTTAATCTTTGATGCTATCTTGCACACATTGCTTGTTGTTTTGAGGGGCTTAAACTATGCCCACCCAGAAGAGTCAGAGCCACAGTTCTAGCTCCCAAGTCTGTGCTGCATCCCTAGCCAGTTAGTTTGCTATTAAAATCAATAAAGTTTCTCTGGTTAAAAATATCTTAGTATATCCTGGGTGTTGGATTTTCACTGGTCCCCACAACACTATCAATCCTTTCACACAAATATGCACAAATATATACAAAAATGAACACACACAAGCATACAGATACACGCATACACACACAAAACATATATACACACAAACATACATACAAGCATATACATATACACCTATACGCACAAACACACACATAAGAATATGCATAAAGACAAATATTCACATTAACATACAAACACATACATATACATGGATATGCACAAATACATACACACACACAGACACACACACAAACACATACACACAGACACACACACACACAGGCACACACACACACATGAGTTTTAAAAGCCCGAATAAACACTTGAAAATGAATTAATATATTCAGAGACAAGGTTTGACTTAACCATCATCACTATCAACTATGAAACATGTATATGCAGAATTCTACAGAGATTCTTAAACCAATATCAATAAATGCCTGAGACAAGTGCCACCATGTGTTAGTCCAGTTCTGATTATCATAAACATATTGGTGCCATTAAGTGTTTTTGTTATTAATTAGCAGGGTGAGATCTCCTTCTGTAAAGAATCAACAGAACTCTCAATGATGCCGTGTTACACTCCCACTCTGACTTTCTAACATATTTCTGCATTCTGCTGAAATAACCATTAGTATCTACACAGGGGAATTTGATTATTTTTCCATTAGCATAAAGTAGATATTTAACCAAAATGCAACTAATAAAAATTTGGAAAGCTGGATAGCAAATAAAATATACTCTTTATAAAAACCAACCTGGGCTCTTTTTGTTGGGGCTTTAGATATTACAGCAGAGAAACAAGTTTGGGGTTTTCTTCAGTTGCCCTTGACCACTCTGCCCACTCTTGCCTAGGTTCCAAACATGGTTTCTTCATCTCACTAAAAGAAATGGATACATCACAATTTTAACCTAAGCCTCTCAGCCTCTTCTGACACTTACCAGTGATCTCAGCGATCAATGCTCAATCTTAAATTTTTCCTTGAATCTCTCTCTTTCTTTCTCGTGTGTGTGTGTGTGTGTGTCTGTGTGTGTGTCTGTGTGTGTGTGTCTATGTGTGTGTGTGTCTATGTGTGTGTGTGTCTGTGTATGTGTGTGTGTGTGTGTGTTTGAGTGTGTGTGTATGTGTATGTGTGTGTGTGTGTGTGTGTGTGTGTGTGTGTGTGTGTGTATGTGTGTGTGACTGTGTGTGTGTGTGTGTGTGTGTGTGTGTGTGTGTCTGTGTGTGTGTGTGTGTGTGTCTGTGTGTGTGTGTGTGTGTGTGTCTGTGTGTGTGTGTGTCTGTGTGTGTGTGTGTGTGTGTGTGTGTGTCTGTGTGTGTGTCTGTGTGTGTTTGTGTCTGTGTCTGTGTGTGTGTGTGTGTGTGTATGTGTACCACAGAAGCCAAAAGAAAGCTTTCTATACTCAAGCTGGAGCTACTGGGTGTTATGGGTTGCCCAATACATGTGTAGTGTGGCTCTACTTCCTTATCACCAGTAGCCACATGACTATCACACAGTCACAACTGGTGTGTTTTGAGCTGGGAAGCAGATCAAGGCAGGAAAGTCTGATGGGTTGAGACCTCAAGTGGCAAATGAGCAAAGACCAGACCAGCCTCTTGTGAGACAAGCTTCAGTGAGACAGCTTGTTGAATGGTGTGCATGGGAAGGAATGAATGCTATTTAAACCTTTGGGGTATGAGTGTACATCCTACACCCCTTGCATCTGGACGTTCCTCCTTGCATAAGGAAGAATTCTAGGTGCTGCTGGACATGACTTTATCAGGGGAGATGAAGGTTAGCCTGGCTACTGGCTATGTGACCTTCTCTAGTGGGCAAAGTTTGGGGCACAGGGCTACAAGTACAGGGAGACACAGGCAGGGGTGGGGAGCATCCTACTCACGAAGATCTCAGGATGAGAATTCTAGCTTCTAGACATGCCCTAACTCCACTCTTGCTTCAGGCTTGCAACACAACCACATAGCTTCCTAGCTCCACAGCCCTATATGTTAGGAAGCAAATTAGATGGCAGTTGTCCTGAGCAACAGAAGATATAGTGTCCAATAACTGATTGATTCAGTTTCACCTCCTAGAGCATCAACTCACAGACCATCATTTTCCAAGCAAATAAACCTGTGATCACCTTGGACAGGCATTAAAATGGCCATTTCTTTCAAAAATACTCTGTTGTCCCACCTCTACTTCTGTCCAACAGGAAGGTATCATCATTCAAGATCAACATCCAAAGTCATCTGGTTTAAAGAAATCTGTTGAGAATTTTCTTCTACTGCATTCTCACCTAAGTCCTGTAACTGTCTTCTATCCCCAAGATGATCAATGCTGTGTTTTGAGTTATTCCACTGGGTCCATCGACTGCAGTCGCTCCCAGAAGCAAGGCAGTATCTCAGCATGTTTTAAATTCTGCATCTCTACTGGAGCAGGTGTCTGTAGGTAACAAGATGTCTGGGAGTGTTTGGATGGAATGCATGAGCACAAGAGTGTGTGGATTATAGTGGGACTATGGAACCCAATGGGAATATAGAGCCTATTCAGGCAGCCATCCACAGTGGTGGGTATCAGTGCTCAACAGAAAAGCACCACTTCTCCTAGTCTATCCTTGTTTCCAACCTCCAGGTCACACCCATTCCTCCACCGACTGTCACAATACACATAACAAATTATATCCTGGGGCATGGGATGGCTCAGTCAATAAGTTCTGGCTTCACAACCATGGAGACCTGAGTATGAACCCCAGAAAAACACCAAAAACCACACATAAAATCGTGTAAAGCCACACACTTGGACTCACATTCACATTTGCACATACTTATGTAACTTACACCAACACTCAACTCAAAGACACTAACTCACAGGCATGCACAGTCATGTTCACACACACTATCACTCACAAGTGCACTGGAACTTATGCACAGAGGCAGTCACACACTCAGACACACCCACACATTTCCCCTCAAATACAGTCACAAATGCTGGCTCATACAGTCCCACTTCCACACTTAAACACACATGCCCACTCACACAAATGCTCAAACACACATCTCACTCACTCCAACTCACATACTTGGGAACACCTATGGACATGCCCATCCATTCTATTCACATACCCGTGCATACTCTTGCACACTCATATTCACAGACACTCCTACACCTACTTTCACACACTCATACACATGCAGACATACTCACACACCCTTGAACGTATATATGTTCAAATTAATACGCACTTCGACACATTCACACAAAAGACCCATCTCACTCTTTAGCAAGGAGTGAGTCCTTTCATCAGTCCTTTCCAGGTAATGACAAAGAAACTTTCATCTCTAGGCTTCCAGTCATCTTTCTGCAGAGCTTGCCTGGAGGGTCAAGTTTCTGCTACTCTTACAGCTCACGTATTAATGGTGAACACTCTCTCCTGGGCTTGGTAATGGCCACAACAGGGCAATCTTTCTCTATTACCTCCTGACTTCCCCCAAATTATCAAATAAATCACTGGCATCTCTTTTGCAGCTGACATTTGAATCAGTACTCTTTGTGAGGATTATCTTTTATCAATAATCAACTATTGATTGCTCCCACCTGCTGCTGAGTAGTGATGAAACGGATGCATCTGTGTTCGTATGGAGTGGGTGTGAGGAAACACAGACTGCACTGGGTAAATGAGGTGGCCCAAAACAGAATGAATAGCACCAATCCAAATTATATTAACTTTTAATGAGCCAAGATTAAAACAGCTCCAGGGACGCAGAGTTCTTGTAGAAGAATAAAATATCCAGGCTGATGAAATACCATTTTGACTAGATGGTGCATAGGGTAGGATTCCATTTCCTCCTAATTCTATGAATTTCCCATGCAGCCAAAACCACTATTAAAATACATATTTCACATTGATTGCTTGCGTCTCAGCATCTCTTTAATAGGGGCCCACAGAGAGATGGGATGTGAATCAGAAGGGAAAAGACGCCTCGGGAAGCTTTCTGAATAATTAAACTCAGTACCGAAATGGGCTCAAAATGCTATGGAAATGGAGTGCAGATTCAGAAAAACTCAAGAACTAATTTCAGGGTTGTAAAACTTTGGAATATTCGCGTGGTAATGTCCCTCGGTGGTCCTGTGCTTGTCTGGCATGCACAAAGCCCTGAATTTTATCTCCACAACCAGAATAATATATTTTTAAACTTAGGTTATTGTGTTTGGTTGGAGTATGAGCAATTTGAGCTTAGACACCTCAGTATAATATTATTTATGTTTAGCTTAGTTCATTACATGTATTTATTTTCTCATGTTTGTCCAGGTACATGCACGGGCCTGTACATGTGTGTGTGCGTGTGCATTTGTGTGTGTGTGTGTCCTTAGGACACACAAAGAATTCAGAGGATATGTTTCAGGAGTCGGTCCTTTATCCCCACCATTTGAGACTCAGGGATTTTTTTTACCTGCTATGATATCTCACCAGTCCATCAATATGATATGCTTAACACATGGCAGAAAGAATCATGGTAGGAAACAGAAACTTAAGTGACAATAGCCAGAATTCAAAAACCCTAGTTTAATCACTTACAAAATAACAGTAAGGATGTAGCTCAGTAGTGGAGCTCAGTTGGGAACACAGCTCTGTGGTAGAATATACTCTCAGCATGTGTAAAGCTGCAGGATAAATTCCCAACACAAAATAAAGAGGAGAAAAGAGGACAGGGAAGAGAGAGAGCAGACTAGGGAAAAGGAAGAGGAAGAGAGGGAAATGGGGAATTTCACACTCACTGGGTGAATTACCTAGTGGCAAGATAACTTTGCACTAATTTGTATTATGCAAAGAACTAGAGTGGAGCTTAGGAATGTGTGTGTTGCTCTACAAGTCACCCAATATATAGACTATTGTGATAATATTGTTATTATTGTTATTATTATTGCTACCTGATTTATGTCACAAATCTTTACTGAATCCCTAAGAGTGCTGGGTGAATGAGAATGGGGACGAGTTTCCTACCATTATCCTACCAGGCAAACAAACACCAGGGAATTTGAGCTGAAAACTCAAATGACTATAAATGGAAATTTTGACAGAAGTAGGAGGAACAGCTATGCAGGAGGCAAGAAGAGCATGTTCCTAGGTCTTGGGTTTGGAAAGAGTGTGCTCTATGTGAGCAACAGCAAAGGGATCAGTAAGTTTGAATGTGTCAAGCAAAGGGGATTGCAAGCAAACACTGGGACAAGATTATGTGTAGAACTTTGGACTGTGGCCTAAGAAGACAGCTCAGTTGATGCATGAAGACATGAGTTTGAGCACATAGCCCTCATAAAGAAGCTAGGCATGGTGACATGTACTTACAATCCCAGCATGCAGGTGATGGTGGGGAGGAGACAGGCAGGTTCTTGGGCCTCTAAAGTCATCCCCAACACAGCTTTAAAAACAAGGTGAATTGTACCTGAAAATGACACCCATGGTTGACCCACAGGCTCTATGCATGTGCAAGTGCATGTGCTTGCACACACACATACACACACACACACACACACACGCACATACACACATACATGCACACACACACAGGCCCATGCACACACACAGGCCCATGTTTTACTATGCAGAAGAAACATTAGGCTTTATGCCAAAATGAGTGGGAGACTAGGAAATTATAGGCCAGAAGAGGGTTAGATGTACTGAACTTAGTTATTCCCACACACATCTGCTTCTTTCACTAGGACTACAGCAATGCTGGATCATTTTTGAGGGGATGTTTCAAGCCATTATACCTCTTCCCATCTATTCAGTGTAAATTTCTTCTTCACAACACCAACTATGAATCCATCCTTACAATTTCCTTCAGATTGCCTCCCAATCTTACCCAAGGCTGGAAAAATGTTTGACACCCCCCCCATACACACACACCCCCTCCTATAGTCCCAATGGGCTGCACTTGATGCTTTCACCTTGTTTTGTCCACAATGCACTTCAAAGTTCATTCATGAGCCCAGGTTCCCAGGACTCTACTTTCCTGCCTTATATTCACAAGCAAACTATGCTTAGTTTATAGGGAAACCCAAGGCAGTGCGCATTTCCTATTTTATCTGCTCACCTATGTACCGTTAGTTTAGTCTCCCTGATCTGAAAGAACAGGGTCTCACTGTCCACTGTAGACCAACTATTCTAATGGTGTGTGTGTGTGTGTGTGTGTGTGTGTGTGTGTGTGTGTGTGTGTGTGTGTAGTGCATATGTGTGTACCTTTTGTGTATATGAACATGTATATACAGGTATGTGTACATGTATATGAGCATACAGGAAAGCAAATGTTAAGGCCAGATGTTGATGGCATCGGGTGTCCCTTTTGGATCATTTTTCACTCTTCTTTTGAGACAGTGTCTCTCACTAATTTTTTACTCACTAATTAGATATACTCACTGACCTATGAGCTCTAGGGACCTGTCATTCCCATCCTGCTGTACTACTCACTCAGTGCTAGGACTGCAGGTTCTCATGACCATGCCTTTTTTTCCCCTCTACATGGGTAGTGGAATCCGAAGTCCTTGTGCTTGCATGGCAGTGGCAAGCACTTACACTGTCTCCCTCGTTCTCCCTCACAATCTCGCTTTTGGTTATTCTCTTACTATGAGTACAGACACCTTTCTAACCTTAACTTCCCTCTTGTGACTAAATCTTCAAAACTATTGGAATAGCTCAGTCTTTCAGTTTCTTAACTTCAGGTTTCAATGCTGGAGAGATAGCTCAGTAGTTCTGCCCCTGGTCGAGAGATGGGCCACCCACCCATCTCAAAGTTTTTAACCCCAAAATTTTCCTATCCAAAGGAAGAACAGGGACAAAAATTGGAACAGAGACTGAAGGAGGGACAACCAGGAACTGCCTCACCTAGGTATCCATCATGTCTACAGAAACCAAACCCAGCACTGTTGCCATGGTCAAAAGGTGCTTGCAGACAGGAACCTAGTATGGTGGTTCCTTGGGAGGTCAGGCCAGCAACTTACCAATGCAGATGTGGATGCTTGGAGCCAACCATCAGACTGAGCTCAGGAAATTTGGGGGGAGCTGGCAGAAGGACCAGAGAAGTGGAGGGGGATTGCAACTACATTTGAAGAACAACAAAGGCTGGCCTACCCACCCAGTTCTTTCAGAATCTAGACCACCAATCAAGGACTGTACTTGGAGGGATCCATGGCTCCAGATACATATGTAGCAGAGGATGGCCTTATCTGAGAGCAAGATGAGGGGAGGCCCTTGGTCTTATGGAGACCAAGTCACAGCATACGGGGATACTGAAGGGGTGAAGCAGGAGAATGTGGGTGGGTGGGGAAGCATTCTCATACAGGCAAAGGGGAGGTGGGAGGACAGATGTGGGATAGGGGGTTAGTGGAGAAGTAACCGGGAAGTGGGATATCATTTGAGATGTAAATGAATGGAAAGATTAATAAAAAAGATAAAAAGAAAACGAGTATTGAGTGCTCTTGCTGAGTACCCAGGGTGAGTTCCTAGCACCCACAATTTGACTCACTTGTGGATCCATCAGTAGCTCCAGTCCCAAGGTATCCAGTACCCTCTTCGTATCCAATACATGCAGTACATGTAGACAAAACTCTCCTACAAATAAAATAAATACATCAAAAGCAAACAAGCTTCTAGTCTCCCCTGCCCTCCACCTTCTCCCAGTCTCTGTTTTTTGCCTCCCAATTGCTCGAAGCACATTTGTTCTCACTACTTCCATGTCCTTGCCTGCTCCTTTGCTAGCTAAAATGGATATCTCCACTCAGACTGCTCTAATTAGCACATCAATGATCACTAATTGCTTCAATTCTTGATCTATTTTCAAGTCAACCTTCTTGGCTTTCCAGTACTATTCGATCTACTCCATCTCGAACAGACACTCCCTTCTCTGCTTTCCTGAGACTATTTATCTTTTTCCTTCTGTTTTTTTCTTGACTGCTCCCCAAAATTGTCTTTTATTATTTAGTGAAATTTGTGTCTCTCTTGAAATAGGGATTTGCCTAAGCGTTGTAATCAAGCTATATCCTACTCTAAGTTACTCCCTACTGTGTAAAGCAGTGATTTATTTTGGTTTAGATATTTTTGTTTTGTTTTTATCAAACTGTATCTTCCTCTTAGAGAAACTCCATTTCTACAAGCAGCATTTGACTGCATTTTGAAGATAGCAGATGTGACAGAATTTTCAGGCAAGGACTCCTGATTGTCCCTGAGACTTGAGCTATGGATGGCCTTCTCAACTGCCATCAACTCATCTACCTGCCCACTCCTTCTGGTCCTGGATCTACTATTCCTTCTCAGACACTGTTCTTCCCATTAACCATGATTGAATTCAGTTCTATAGCAGAGTTCTATAGCTAACTTTGACTTCCCTGCAATCTCATCAGCATTTTTCTTTAGGCTAGTTTGGAGTCATTATCTCATCAATACACTCTCCAGTTGTATTTCTATTGGTCCATTCCTTAAACGTCTTGAACTCTGCTGTAGTTCCCTTAAGTATTAGCCATTCTATAAACCATATACATGCATAGATGGATGATAGATAGATGGACAGATGATACCAAGTAATATTACCACTCTACTTCCATCTTAGTCCATTCTTAAATTATTTTTAATGACATTATATAAGGCAACCCAAACTTTCTTCTGTATCATCATCATTGACATTATCATCATCATCACCACCCCAACCACCCCAAATATACATATATAAAATTCTCAAAGAATGCATTTGCTTTTAATTTAATAAACTAAAATCTCTCATAGGCATGACCACAGGCTGCCCTAATCTAGATGATTCCTCACTGTGACTCTCCTCCAGAGTATTTATACATTGTGTCAAGTTCAAAGTCAAAAGAACCTAGTGGGTTGGAATGCTTATGACCCACCTCTGAATCTCAGAAAACTGAATTTCAAAACGATAAAGTAATTTCTTCAAGGTCACATGGTTGGTAGCTAAGCATAGCCTGATTCTAGAGTCTTTTATCCCAATTACTTGCCCTGAAGCCCTGCTTTTCCCCCTCGAAGTTCTGTTTGCAGGTACATGCCCTTGATTCCTCATTCCTTCTTCCTGCCTATCCCCAGGAACTACATGAGAGCTCTGAGGGGAAAGAGCTCTCCTTGACCTGATCCTTCCCACCGCCTAATGCACCATATGAAGACTACAGGTTCCACTAATGCAGCTTGCATTTGTATTTGATGGGAATGCATTATGCATCTCCACTAAGGGTGGGGGAACTTCAAAGAAAAGGACCTAATTAGCAGACTATGTGGGTGACTGCCAGCATTCTGACTGGCTCCATTTCGATGGAGTTGCATAAGAGGGCAAACAGTCAGAGCTCATTGTCGGTCCCAAATCCCCAAACCTCTCCAACTAGGCTTTCTGTGCTGAACTGTATAAATTGGAGTAAGCATTGCAAGAACTTTCTGTTTATAGGAAGTGATGCTTTGCAGTTCTCTACCAGATGAACACTCAGACAAGTGGCTTATCAGTGGCAGGACATTACGACGTTAAGGACCACTGTAACTATTACAGAGACAGAAGCTTGGTCCTCAGCCTTTAGTCACATCAGCAGTCTCCTGCTGTTTCTGGAATATTTTGTACCATCCAAAGTTATCGGGGAGGGAGGGGATAACCCATAATACTGTAAAGAAAATGGTGAAAAAGCAGGAGGAGTTTGTCCCAGGTGCAAAGGGATATGCAGTGTTCTCTGTCCCATCTATTTATTTTTCTAATAAAAAAATTCCACATGTTGTAATGAGGCACACTCTCTTTACCTGTTCTGTTTTTAAAACCATACATATATATAGATATATAGATATATATATGTGTGTGTGTGTGCGTGTGTGTGTATGTGTGTGTATGTATGTATATGTATATGTGTGTATATATATATATATGTGTGTGTGTGTGTATGTGTGTGTATGTATGTATATGTATATGTGTGTGTGTATATATATATATATATATATATAATATGTATATGTGTACTGTGGTGGTTTCAATAAAAATGACCCTCATAGGCTCATGTATTTGAATGCTTAGGGAGTGGTATTAGAAACTGTAGCCTTGTTGGAGTGGGTATGGACTCGTTCGGGGTAGTGTTTCATTGGGGATGAGCTTTGGGGTTTCAAATGCTTAAGACAGATACCTCAAAAACCCATTGTCTTTTGTGAAATTTGTTATAAGCCTTTGAACTTTCATTGGGAAACAAACAAATCTATTGGTTTTTTTCTTTTTTTGAATATAGAAGCTGGCCTATTTGGAAAGCAGCAGACCAAGCCAGGAAGCTGATGTTCACATCCTTGTCTGACCTCTTCATTTAAATTTGGGATTTACAATCCTGTCTTCCACCCTATCTCTGCCTTCATCACTCTAACATCGTAGAGAGAAAGTGCAGGCCCACAGAGTGTAGGGATGAGAGTGTTCTTGAGTCTTGAAGATTGGATGAATGGACATCAGAGGTAATGACTTCCCATTCACTCTGACAAACTCTGAGTATACAGGGCTGCCAGGAACCTGGATGGCATTTGTCTGCCAAACTCCATCATAATGGATCCCCTGGACAGCTGAACATTGTGGGGAGAAGATGATTAGTCTTGGTTGTCAATTTAGTGGGAGATGAGATCAACTAAAATACATATTCCTAAGTGGGAACCATCTTCCACCAACAGCCCAGCTATAAAGAGGTCTGAAGGAAAAGCAAAATATCTATTACTTATTTGAATTCACTCCTTGATGATAAGTCCATCTACCCTACATCTGCTACCGCAGTTGCTGTCATTCTTCACTGACTCAGAACTAAGCTTTTTTTTGACTAAAGCTAGTGGCTCTTTAAAAATTCTCCAGACCTTCAGCAAGAGATTGTTGTTGTGGAAAAATCAAGCCTTGTGAGCTGAGTAACTACCTCAGCACCGCCAGTGGGTAGACAACCACTACTGGACTACCCAGATCATATTACATATGCTAATCTAGTAGATTATTTCATAATATGTATTTATTTTATAAATTCTATTGTTCTAGAGAATCTTTATAGACAGCCCAGGGAGACAAACTTTATAGGGAAAGGCACTTCTTCCACCGGAGACTTCGCACTACCAAATATATGTAAATATGAAATGAAGGGAATCTCCACATGTCCACCAATCTTCTCTTCCTTTCATGGTGAGTCAACTAAACAGATGAATCTGATAACCTTTTTTATTACTAATAATTCATTATTAATTTATTTATTAATCATTCCATTTGTTTACATCTCTAATGGTATGCCACTTCCCAGTTACCCATCCACAAACCCCTCATCCCACATATGCCCTCTCCTCCCTCCCATTTGCCTCTATGAGGGTGCTTCCACAGCTACTTGCCCTTTACTACCCCATTGCGTGCAGGTGCATCTAACCTCCATATGATCAAGGGCCTCCCCTCCCATTGATGTCAGGCAAGGCCA
This sequence comes from Rattus rattus, assembly GCF_011064425.1. Classification (NCBI taxonomy): domain Eukaryota; kingdom Metazoa; phylum Chordata; class Mammalia; order Rodentia; family Muridae; genus Rattus; species Rattus rattus. The sequence continues at coordinate 34,669,474 of NC_046159.1, read as the reverse complement.
TCCTCTGCTACATATGCAGCTAGAGCCATGGGTCCCTCCCTGTACACTCCTTGGTCCCTGGGACCACTGGCTGGTCCAGTCAGCTGATGTTGTACTTCCTATGGGGTTTCAATCCCCTTCTGCTCCTCTATTCCTTCTACCGTCTCCCCCACTGGGGTTCCTGAGCTCAGCCTGATGGTTGGCTCCAAGCATCCACATCAGCATTGGTCAGTTGCTGGCCTGACCTCCCTAGGAGCAGCCATACCAGGTTCCTGTCAGTCAGTGCCTCTTGACAATGGCTACAGTGTTGGGTTTGGTGTCTGCAGATAGGATGGATCCCCAGGTGGGGACATCCCGGATGGCCCTTCCTTAAGTCTCTGCTCCACTTTCTGTCCCTGTTCTTCCTTTGAACAGAAAATTTTCTGGGTTAAAAACTTTTGAGATGTGTGGGTGGCCCCATTGCTCGAACATGGGCATTGCCTATCTACTGGAGAAGGTCTCTACAGGCTCTATCTCCCCTTCTCTGTGCATTTCAGCTAGTCATCCCCACTGGGTCCTGAGAGCCTTTCGTTTCCCTGGAGTCTGGGACCTTCCAGTAATTATCCCCAGTTCCTCATCTACCATTGCTACATATTTTTGTTAGATTTCCTGACCTTCTCTTCCATCCCCTCAGTACCGCCTCCCTTATTTCCTCCCCGTCCTCTCTCCCTCTCAGGTCCTCCCTCCCTCCACTTCCTGTAATCATCCTGTTTCCCTCTCAATCCACACCCTGGTTTTCCTTCCTCCTAAGCTCCATATGGTCTGTCAGTTGTATCATGGGCATTATGAGCTGTTGGACTAGTATCCACTTATCAGTGAGTACATACCATGTGTGTTCTTTTGTGTCTGGGTTACCTCACTCAGGATATTTTCTAGTTCGATCCATTTGCCCAAGAATTTTGTGAAGTTATTGTTCTAAATAGCTGAGTAGTACCCTATTGTGTAAATGTATCACATTTTGTGTATTCATTCTTCGGTTGAGGAATATCCAGCTTCTGGCTATTACAAATAAAGCTGCTATGAACTTAGTGGAGTATGTGTCCTTACATGTTGGAAAACCTTTTGGGTATATGCCCAGTAATAGTATAGCTGGGTCTTCAGGTAGAACTATTTCCAATTTTCTCAAGAACTGCCAGATTGATTTCCAAAGTGGTTTGACCAACTTGCAGTCCCACCAGCAATAGAAGAGTGTTCCTCTTTATCCATATCCTTGCCAACATCTGCTATGACCTGCATTTTTATCTTAGTCATTCTGATTGGTGTGAGGTGGAACCTCAGTGTCATTTTGATTTACATTTCTCTGAAGACTAAGGATGTTGAACATTTCTTTAAGTGCTTCTTACCCATTCAAGATTCCTTACTAGAGAATTCTCTGTTTAGATTTGTAGTCCATTTTTAATAGGGTTATTTGGTTCTCTGGAGTCTAACTTCCTGAGTTCTTTGTATATTTTGGATATTAGCCCTCTATCAGATGTAGGGTTTGTAAAGATCTTTTTCCAACCTGTGGGTTGCTGATTTGTTCTATTGATAGTGTCCTTTGCCTTACAGAAGCTTTTCAGTTTTATTAGGTCCCATTTGTCTATTGTTGATCTTCGAGAATAAGCCATTGGTACTCTGTTCATTAAGTTTTCGCCTGTGCCCACATGTTCAAGACTCTTTCCCTCTGTCTCTTCTATTAGATTCAGTGTGTCTGGTTTTATATGGAGGTTCATGATTCACTTGAACTTGAGCTTTGTACAAGGAGATAAGAAGGAAGACCAAAGTGTGGATGTTTCAGTCCTTCTTGGAAGGGGGAACAAAATACTCATAGGAGGAAATATGGAGGCAAAGTGTGGAGCAGAGACTGAAGGAAAGGCTATCCAGAGACTGCCAAACCTAGGGACCCATCCCTCATACAGTTATCAAACCCAGGCACTATTACAGATGCCAAGAAGTGCATGCTGACAAGAGCCTGATATAGCTGTCTCCTGAGAGGCTCTGCCAGAGCCTGACAGAGGCAGATGCTTGCAGCCAACCACTGGACAGAGAACGGGGTCTCCAATGGAGGAGCTAGAGAAAGGATTGAAGGAGCTGAAGGGGTTAGTAACCCCATAAGAAGAACAAAATTATCAGTCAACCAGATACCTCAGAGCTTCCAACGACTAAATCACCAACCAAAGAGTACACATGGAGGGACTCATGGCTCCAGTTGCATATGTAACAGAGGATGACCTTGTTGAGTATCAATGGGAGAAGCCCTTGGTCCTGTGAAGACTTGATGCTCTGTGTAGGGAAATGCCAGGGCAGGGAGACTAGAGGGAGTGGGTGGGAGGGTGGGTGGGTGGGTGGAATAGCACCCTCATAGAAGCAGGGGAGGGTGAGTGGGATAAGAGTTTTCTAGAGGGGTAACCGTGACAGGGGATAACATTTGAAATGTAAATAAAGAAAATAACTAATAAAAAAAGAAAACATGGATGCATTTGCATTCTTCTACATGCCAACTGCCAGTTGAACCAGCACCATTTGTTGAAAATGCTGTCTTTTTTCCACCGGATCATTTTAGCTCCTTTATCAAAGATCATGTGACCATAGATGTGGGGGTTCATTTCTGGGTCTCCAGTTCTTTTCCATTGATCCATCTGCCAATGCAATATGAGAACCAAAAAAAAAAAAAAAAAAGTGGAAAAGAGCAAGTCTTGTCTTCATTGAGACTTTTGAAGAGAAAGACACTGACACTAAGAAAAGGTGAGTTATGGTTATAAATAAAATGACAAACATGACATGTGATGTATTCAAGAAGGTTGCACCTATGCCAAGGAAATATCAATTTAGTATTGTTATCAAGTAGAGCCTGGAAAAACACTTCAGCCCTTAAGAGCACTTGCTGAAGTTCTGAGTTCAATTTCCAGCCTCTTCATTGAGACAGCTCCAAGCTATCTGCAACTTCAGCTCCAATGCTTTCCTTTGGCTTCTGTGGGCACTACAATGATATGCATATTCCCTCACATACATACATACATATATACATACATACATACATACATACATACACATACACAATTTAAAATAAAATTAATGTTTTAAAACTATCACAAAATGGTCTACTTGAGGTCAGACCACCCTTCAGAATCAGAGAGATCTGGGACTGATTCCTAGATTCAAATATCCTTGTTGAGTGACCTTGACAGTTTATGGAAGTGTTGTTTGTCTTTTCAATAAAACAGAGAAAACATGAGTCCCTTGTCCATAATGCTGATATGTCTGAGATGACAGTATGTATCTTATCTAGCCACAACCCTACGATCCCTGCTAGAGGATAAATCACACCCATGCTAATGAGTGATCCCTGATATCATCTTTTCTTCTTGCTACCTATCTAGAATGTTCATTCTATCTCTCCCTTTACAGGACACCAGCTCTGCTTCCATGTGTCATTTCTCTGAGAATGTGGGGGACTTGCAGAGGCCATCTGGTGGTGGTGGACACTGGCCAAATCATCACTAATTGCCTAAGCTCTCCGGCTCTCCTTTGGTAATGAGTTTGGTGGGTCCAATTAGTGCAGACCACATGACATTGTTGAGATGCTGTGGGGAACTTGAGTGTAAGCCAGCAAAGCCTGGTTCCTTTAGAGGCTGGAGAGGAACCTTCAGAGAATCACATTTTACACAGAGCTGGCAAGAGCATGTCCTGTCTGTTTCCATGCCCTCCATGAGGGAACTTGCTGTGACTAAAGGGAGCACAGAGGCTGTGATTAGAGGGACAGATGGGAAGTGGGAACATTCACTTAGCAGCTTTTAGCGACCTCTGAGGATCCATCTTTAGGCAGCTCCAAGCCCTTGGCCTGGGCTTTGATTTGCTAAGCAAAGTCTGGGGCAGGGTTTAAAGCATATGCTACTTCCAGGATTTACCTACCATTTAGCCTTCCAGCTGCTACTCTTTGCATTGCCATATGTGGCCATGGCTGAGTTTAAGCAACTAACACCAATGTATATGTTTGCCTAGAGAGTGCCTAGCCCAGAGTAGGTGCTGTACACATGCTAGCTGAATAGATGAGTTCAGAGACTCTGAATTATTCTTTACCAGGGTGTTCTTTCTTCCATCCTTCTTCCTCTTGGCTCATTTGCTAGACAAAACAGAAGCCTACTGTTGCATGAAATGGATGAAAAGGGAAGGCCATGCCTTCCATCCAAAAACCATGGGATATTTGTGTGGGCAGCTAGCTCACTGATGTTAGGAGACATATTGCAGGGTTCAGTTTGTGAAGGTTCAGTAGATCTGCATTGTAATGTCACAAACCATGTGGTCTCAAAGATGGTGATTGCTTCTAGGCTGCATCCTTCTTTGGAAGATGAGGCTAATAAAAATATTTGTCTTGGTTAAAAAAATAATAACCTCATTGAATGCCAGATCTAAAAAAGGGGGTATGAGTAGGATAAGTATAGGTGAGTTTTCAGGGTAACAAAATTACCAGCATATGCCAATAATTGTGATACATGCTATTACTCGTTTATCTGGGGCAGAGTTTAAAGCATATGCTAGTTCCAGGATTTACCTACCATTCAACCTCCCAGCTGTTGCTCTTTACACTGCCATATGTGGCCATGGCTGAGGTTTAGCAACTAACACCAATGCATATGTTTGCCTAGCAGAGTGCCTAGCCCACAAAATATAGAGAGTAAAACACAGACATTGCAGAACACTATGGAAGGAGAGAAAATTTTACTCCCAAAGTACAAAGGTAGCAATTTCTTTACTGTCCTCTCAGCCCGTCCACTTTCCAAGTATTAGTCAAGGGGTGGTATTACATATTGTGATAAAACTTACCTGTGACCAGTTACTATTGCCAATGTTTATAATAGCCCCAAAGGCTATGTACTTAAAGCCATGGTTCCAACACTGCATTAATGGTAATGGAAGGCAACAGAATCTTGTAGTGAAGCCTCAAGGGAGCTATTTAGAATACTGGAGAGTCATGCTCAAGAGGATTATAGGTCCTTGGTCTCTCTTCTCTCTTGTTTTATTGCTAGCCATGACAGGAACAGTTTCACTCAGCTATAAACTTTTGTCATCATGTGCAGACACAGGCCAACCAGATCAACCAATCACAGACTGGAACCTTTAAATCTGAGAGACAAAATTAACCTTTTCACTTTATCAGCTGATTATGGTATTTGTCACAGTGTCAGAAACCAGGCTCATACTAGGCTCTTTAAGAGCCTAGAGTTGTTTATTAACTTAGCTCTACACATTTACATTGGTGCTCTTGACAATGAATGCAATGATCTCCTTTCAGGATAGTGCAAAAAGTGCTTCAGAATTACCTTTGTTTTTCTTTCATACCAGTTTTGAAAAGTTCTCATCATATTTCCCATCTTTCCCATGGCAAAGAGAACCCCATAGAGGAAAACCAGATTTTCTTAAAATCTGCTTTCCACGAAGGCAAAGGACTAGACATTTATTAAACTCTAGGTTCTTAGAATGACAGGAGCAATTGACAACTAGCATCAAATAGATGGTTAACATGATCTATAAACAGTAGAAACTTTTAGGCCAGATGACTTGGCCTATTTAAAGCACACACACACACACAAAAACCTATGTGAACTTTTCTGCACAAAGATGTATGGTTCAAAGTGAGCTGGTCATTTTACTTCCTGTAGATCACTGACAAGATTACAGTGTAGTGGGGTTGAGGGATGGAATGATCGCTCTTCCCTTAAGAGTACTTGCTGCTTTTCCAGAAGGTTTGGGTTCTGTTCCTAGCATCCAAAGCAGGAGGCTCATGACTGCCTCTGACTGCAGTCCCAAGGAATCTGGCTCCCCCTTCTCAGATCTCCAGGTGCTTTCATATACATGAAATATTTATATGCACAGACACACAAAAACATAATTGGATAATTTTTTTAATCTTGGAAAACTTAAATTCTCAAAAAACTATAATGGGATGAACTTATAAACAATCTTTTGCTTTTAATAGTAGTGTGAGCTAGATTCTTTAAAGGTACAACTAAGTTAGGTATGGAGGACTCCAGCTGATGGCCAATCCCTGTGCCTTATATTCCATATTACCTAGCTGCAAAGTATCCAGAAATCTTTCTCAGGGAACATTCCTTTGGGTCCATATAAATACGCATGGGCATCCAGAGAAGGTGCTGCTGTCTACAGTTTTCAGATTGAGGAATGGGATTAGAGGATGAAGTTCATGACTGAGAGACCCATAGGAGTATTGGTCCCCAATCACGAGCATGGTCCAGAAAACTGTCTCCCAAACAGAAAAACTAAGGTTCTGTTCTTTTCAACCATGGTCAAATAAAATCAACCACAATATGATATGCTATAGCCACCTTCAGTTTTGTGATAGCAATTAAATGCTGAAAAATTGCATGCAATATGGCTCATCATAACCTAAGCATGAATCTATCAGAAGGAGTATGCACAGTAGCATGGCTCTCACCCCAGATAATAGCCAGACCTGACTCTGCTTAGCTTCTGAGACAACGCTGCCAATCATGCTGATTGTTTCAAGGGCAGCATAGCCTTAGACCACATGTAGGCTCTTTTATCAGTCGATGTCACTCACTGTTGCTGTTGTTGTTTTTGTTGTTGTTGTTGCCATTGTTGTTTTTGGGTTTGTTTGCTTTGGGGTGTGCAAAATAAACTCATTTTCTTTGTATTCTGTCACAAAGGGTGAGTTTTTTCACCAGTCAACCAAAATCCATAGAAGGTAATAATGCCAGTCTTATTTATCAGTTGAGCCAATCAGATAAGAAAGTCCTAGCATTCACCACAATACTTTCACTCAGCTCTATCTAAATATTACTCAGCCTTCAAAGTCAAGGAAACACTAAGTAAAGACTACCGAGTAACAGGAAAGACTAAGGGTATATAGGGGAATGAGAGTACCCAGCTTCCTGCCCGCCAGCACCAGTACAGCTGTGGGGGCTCTATGCCAGGCCCCATTTGGCTTAGTGCTCTCTTCTCGTATCAGAAGCCATTCAATCTTGAAACAATCTTTTAGTCATATTACATTTTTGGACATTCTAAAAAGAATTCGAGTTAAAGTAGAAAACAAGGCTTAAGAACCATTTTTAGGAGTTATGTGAAGAAAAGCACCCTTGTATCCATTTTGAGCTTAGAAGCGTGTCTAACTGGTGCTGGCACCACTCAGAGACACATTTCCCCTCTGGGTCCATGCAGTTTATCATCTTTATGGGGCTAAGCATCTTTCCCAGAGATGTAAAGAATTTTGAGCAAATGTCTGTCCTTAGGGGGTCATAAGAGTGCAGATTCTGGCAGGATTCAGCAGCCATTCTGCAATTGGTGAATGGGTAGCTCAGGAAGGGGTGGTGATTGGACCAGGGAAAATACACTCATTTAATCTTTTGCTCCTGGTCAGAAATTAAGCCACAAAGAATGTTTGTGGTGACAAAACAAAGGCTATCCATGAAAAACTCAAACAATCAACACAATATTTTCCCCCATGAATTATTTTTAGCAGTTAAGATAAAATATAAAATATGGGGATCAAAATTATTTGAGTGACTAAAAGATACAAGGTTCCTGTGAGAACCCACCATGTCCATATAGGCAGACCATCATTAGGTATTGTCAGGAGCCATCTGGAGGGTGGGCCTGTCCCAGACATCCATCCCCCATCATCAGAGCACAAAGGCATTCCTTGAATGCCTATATTACCATACCCTTAAGTGCTTATCAGCAGTGTCCCACCTTTATTAATATTATCATAGCTATAAAATTTTGCATGTGATCTATATCTTAATATCTCTCAATATCTTAAGTGATGTACAGTTTAACCAAATAATCTATTTCCAACATACAATCATTTAAAAGCAAATACAATGGAAAGAATGTTAAATTTTAAATTTTCTGTTAAATGCCCAGGTGGTAAGGGGTTTGCCAAGCATACACAGTTGGGTTCTACCCCTAGCACTGTCCAAACGTTCCTACTAAGTACTTCTAGCTTCCAGTAGCTTTCAGTCTAATGTCATCTCTATACCATTTCAAAAAGGAAGAATGGAGAGAGTTAAAGATCTCTTACCACAAACTAAGATTTTCTTCTTAGATTTTTTACCAACATGTAAAGTTGTCCCTTAATATTTGTGAGATATTGGTTTTAGGATACTGCTCCACAAAGATCTGCAGATGTCCAAATTCTTTTTTTTTTTTATTATTAACTTTGAGTATTTCTTATATACATTTGAATGTTATTCCCTTTCCGGTTTCCGGCAAACATCCCCCTCCCCTCCCCTCCTTATGGGTGTTCCCCTCCCACCCCTCCCCCCATTGCTGCCCTCTCCCCAACAGTCTAGTTCACTAGGGGTTCAGTCTTAGCAGGACCCAGGGCTTCCCCTTCCACTGGTGCTCTTACTAGGATATTCATTGCAACCTACGAGGTCAGAGTCCAGGGTCAGTCCATGTATAGTCTTTGGGTAGTGGCTTAGTCCCTGAAAGCTCTGGTTGGTTGGCATTGCTGTACATATGGGGTCTCGAGCTCCTTCAAGCTCTTCCAGTTCTTTCTCTGATTGTTCAACAGGGGTCCTGTTCTCAGTTCAGTGGTTTCCTGCTGGCATACGCCTCTGTATTTGCTGTATTCTGGCTGTGTCTCTCATGAGCGATCTGCATTCACATTTTGATCATCCGTCTTGAGTTTCATTTGTTCTAGGCATCTAGGGTAATTCAAGCATTTGGGCTAATAGCCACTTATCAATGAGTACATACCATGTATGTCTTTCTGTGATTGGGTTAGCTCACTCAGGATGATAGTTTCCAGTTCCAACCATTTGCCTACGGATTTCATAAAGTCATTGTTTTTGATAGCTGAGTAATATTCCATTGTGTAGATGTACCACATTTTCTGTATCCATTCCTCTGTTGAAGGGCATCTGGGTTCTTTCCAGCTTCTGGCTATTATAAATAAGGCTGCGATGAACATAGTGGAGCACGTGTCTTTTTTTATATGTTGGGGCATCTTTTGGGTATATGCCCAGGAGAGGTATAGCTGGATCCTCAGGCAGTTCAATGTCCAATTTTCTGAGGAACCTCCAGACTGATTTCCAGAATGGTTGTACCAGTCTGCAATCCCACCAACAATGGAGGAGTGTTCCCCTTTCTCCACATCCTCGCCAGCATTTGCTGTCACCTGAGTTTTTGATCTTAGCCATTCTCACTGGTGTGAGGTGAAATCTCAGGGTTGTTTTGATTTGCATTTCCTTTATGACTAACGATGTTGAACATTTCTTTAGGTGTTTTCTCAGCCATTCGGCATTCCTTAGCTGTGAATTCTCTGTTTAGCTCTGAACCCCATTTTTAATAGGGTTATTTGCCTCCCCTGCTGTCTAACTTCTTCAGTTCTTTGTATATTTTGGATATAAGGCGCCTATCTGTTGTAGGATTGGTAAAGATCTTTTCCCAATCTGTTGGTTGCCGTTCTGTCCTAACCACAGTGTCCTTTGTCTGACAGCAGCTTTGCAGTTTTATGAGATCCCATTTGTCGATTCTTGATCTTAGAGCATAAGCCATGAGTGTTTTGTTCAGGAAATTTTTTCCAGTGCCCATGTGTTCCAAATGCTTCCCTAGTTTTTCTTCTATTAGTTTGAGTGTATCTGGTTTGATGTGGAGGTCCTTGATCCACTTGGACTTAAGCTTTGTACAGGGGTGATAAGCATGGATCGATCTGCATTCTTCTACATGTTGACCTCCAGTTGAACCAGCACCATTTGCTGAAAATGCTATCTTTTTTTCCATTGGATGGTTTTGGCTCCTTTGTCAAAAAATCAAGTGACCATAGGTGTGTGGGTTCATTTCTGGGTCTTCAATTTTGTTCCATTGGTCTATCTGTCTGTCTCTGTACCAATACCATGCAGTTTTTATCACTATTGCTCTGTAATACTGCTTGAGATCTGGGATAGTGATTCCCCCTGAAGTCCTTTTATTGTTGAGGATAGTTTTAGCTATCCTGGGTTTTTTGTTATTCCAGATGAATTTGCAAATTGTTCTGTCTAACTCTTTGAAGAATTGGATTGGTATTTTGATGGGGATTGCATTGAATCTGTAGATCGCTTTTGGTAGAATGGCCATTTTTACTATATTAATCCTGCCAATCCATGAGCATGGGAGATCTTTCCATCTTCTGAGGTCTTCTTCAATTTCTTTCTTCAGAGTCTTGAAGTTCTTATTGTACAGATCTTTTACTTGTTTGGTTAAAGTCACACCGAGGTACTTTATATTATTTGGATCTATTATGAAGGGTGTCATTTCCCTAATTTCTTTCTCGGCCTGTTTCTCTTTTGTGTAGAGGAAGGCTACTGATTTATTTGAGTTAATTTTATACCCAGCCACTTTGCTGAAGTTGTTTATCAGCTTTAGTAGTTCTCTGGTGGAATTTTTGGGATCACTTAAATATACTATCATATCATCTGCAAATAGTGATATTTTGACTTCTTCTTTTCCGATCTGTATCCCCTTGACCTCCTTTTGTTGTCTTATTGCTCTGGCTAGAACTTCAAGAACTATATTGAATAAGTAGGGAGAGAGTGGGCAGCCTTGTCTAGTCCCTGATTTTAGTGGGATTGCTTCAAGTTTCTCTCCATTTAGTTTAATGTTAGCAACTGGTTTGCTGTATATGGCTTTTACTATGTTTAGGTATGGGCCTTGAATTCCTATTCTTTCCAGGACTTTTATCATGAAGGGGTGTTGAATTTTGTCAAATGCTTTCTCAGCATCTAATGAAATGATCATGTGGTTTTGTTCTTTCAGTTTGTTTATATAATGGATCACGTTGATGGTTTCCGTATATTGAACCATCCTGCATGCCTGGGATGAAGCCTACTTGATCATGGTGGATGATTGTTTTGATGTGCTCTTGGATTCAGTTTGCCAGAATTTTATTGAGTATTTTTGCATCGATATTCATAAGGGAAATTGGTCTGAAGTTCTCTTTCTTTGTTGGGTCTTTGTGTGGTTTAGGTATAAGAGTAATTGTGGCTTCATAGAAGGAATTCGGTAGTGCTCCATCTGTTTCAATTTTGTGGAATAGTTTGGATAATATTGGTACGAGGTCTTCTATGAAGGTCTGATAGAATTCTGCACTAAACCCGTCTGGACCTGGGCTCTTTTTGGTTGGGAGACCTTTAATGACTTCTTCTATTTCCTTAGGAGTTATGGGGTTGTTTAACTGGTTTATCTGTTCCTGATTTAACTTCGGTACCTGGTATCTGTCTAGGAAATTGTCCATTTCCTGCAGATTGTCAAGTTTTGTTGAATATAGGCTTTTATAGTAAGATCTGATGATTTTTTGAATTTCCTCTGAATCTGTAGTTATGTCTCCCTTTTCATTTCTGATTTTGTTAATTTGGACACACTCTCTGTGTCCTCTTGTTAGTCTGGCCAAGGGTTTATCTATCTTGTTGATTTTCTCAAAGAACCAACTTTTGGTTCTGTTGATTCTTTCTATGGTCCTTTTTGTTTCTACTTGGTTGATTTCGGCTCTGAGTTTGATTATTTCCTGCCTTCTACTCCTCCTGGGTGTATTTGCTTCTTTTTGTTCTAGAGCTTTTAGGTGTGCTGTCAAGCTGCTGACATATGCTCTTTCCTGTTTCTTTCTGCAGGCACTCAGCGCTATGAGTTTTCCTCTTAGCGCAGCTTTCATTGTGTCCCATAAGTTTGGGTATGTTGTATCTTCATTTTCATTAAATTCTAAAAAGTCTTTAATTTCTTTCTTTATTTCTTCCTTGACCAGGTTATCATTGAGTAGAGCATTGTTCAATTTCCACGTATATGTGGGCATTCTTCCCTTATTGTTATTGAAGACCAGTTTTAGGCCGTGGTGGTCCGATAGCACGCATGGGATTATTTCTATCTTTCTGTACCTGTTGAGGCCCGTTTTTTGACCAATTATATGGTCAATTTTGGAGAAAGTACCATGAGGAGCTGAGAAGAACGTATATCCTTTTGCTTTAGGGTAGAAAGTTCTATAAATATCCGTTAAGTCCATTTGGCTCATGAGTTCTCTTAGTCTGTCTCGTCTCTGTTTAATTTCTGTTTCCATGATCTGTCCATTGATGAGAGTGGGGTGTTGAAATCTCCTACTATTATTGTGTGAGGTGCAATGTGTGTTTTGAGCTTTAGTAAGGTTTCTTTTTCGTATGTAGGTGCCCTTGTATTTGGGGCATAGATATTTAGGATTGAGAGTTCATCTTGGTGGATTTTTCCTTTGATGAATATGAAGTGTCCTTCCTTATCTTTTTTGATGACTTTTAGTTGAAAATTGATTTTATCTGATATTAGAATGGCTACTCCAGCTTGCTTCTTCTGACCATTTGCTTGGAAAGTCGTTTTCCAGCCTTTCACTCTGAGGTAGTGTCTGTCTTTGTCTCTGAGGTGTGTTTCCTGTAGGCAGCAGAATGCAGGGTCCTCGTTGCGTATCCAGTTTGTTAATCTATGTCTTTTTATTGGGGAGTTGAGGCCATTGATGTTGAGAGATATTAAGGAATAGTGATTATTGCTTCCTGTTGTATTCATATTTGGATGTGAGGTTATGTTTGTGTGCTTTTCTTCTCTTTGTTTTGTTGCCAAGACGATTAGTTTCTTGCTTCTTCTAGGGTATAGCTTGCCTCCTTATGTTGGGCTTTACCATTTATTATCCTTTGTAGTGCTGGATTTGTAGAAAGATATTGTTTAAATTTGGTTTTGTCATGGAATATCTTGGTTTCTCCATCTATGTTGATTGAGAGTTTTGCAGGATACAGTAACCTGGGCTGGCATTTGTGTTCTCTTAGGGTCTGTATGACATCAGTCCAGGATCTTCTGGCCTTCATAGTTTCTGGCGAAAAGTCTGGTGTGATTCTGATAGGTCTGCCTTTATATGTTACTTGACCTTTTTCCCTTACTGCTTTTAATATTCTTTTCTTTATTTTGTGTCGTTTGGTGTTTTGACTATTATGTGACGGGAGGTGTTTCTTTTCTGGTCCAATCTATTTGGAGTTCTGTAGGCTTCTTTGTATGCCTATGGGTATCTCTTTTTTTAGGTTAGGGAAGTTTTCTTCTATGATTTTGTTGAAGATATTTACTGGTCCTTTGAGCTGGGAGTCTTCACTCTCTTCTATACCTATTATCCTTAGGTTTGATCTTCTCATTGAGTCCTGGATTTCCTGTATGTTTTGGACCAGTAGCTTTTCCCACTTTACATTATCTTTGACAGTCGAGTCAATGATTTCTATGGAATCTTCTGCTCCTGAGATTCTCTCTTCCATCTCTTGTATTCTGTTGGTGAACCTCGTATCTACAGCTCCTTGTCTCTTCTTTTGGTTTTCTAAATCCAGGGTTGTTTCCATGTGTTCTTTCTTGATTGCTTCTATTTTCATTTTTAATTCCTTCAACTGTTTGATTGTGTTTTCCTTGAATTCTTTCAGGGATTTTTGTGACTCCTCTCTATGGGCTTCTACTTGTTTATTTATGTTTTCCTGGAATTCTTTTAGGGATTTTTGTGACTCCTCTCTATGGGCTTCTACTTGTTTATTTATATTTTCCTGGAATTCTTTTAGGAATTTTTGCGATTCCTCTCTGTAGGCTTCTACTTGTTTATTTATGTTTTCCTGTGTTTCTCTAAGGGAGTTCTTCATGTCTTTCTTGAAGTCCTCCAACATCATGATCAAATATGATTTTGAAACTAGATCTTGCTTTTCTGGTGTGTTTGGATATTCCGTGTTTGCTTTGGTGGGAGAATTGGGCTCCGATGATGCCATGTAGTCTTGGTTTCTGTTGCTTGGGTTCCTGCGCTTGCCTCTCGCCATCAGATTATCTCTAGTGTTACTTTGTTCTGCTATTTCTGACAGTGGCTAGACTGTCTTATAAGCCTGTGTTTCAGGAGTGCTGTAGACCTGTTTTCCTGTTTTCTTTCAGCCAGTTATGGGGACAGAGTGTTCTGCTTTCGGGCACGTAGTTTTTCTTCTCTACAGTTCTTCAGCTGTTCCTGTGAGCCTGTGTCTTGAGTTCACCAGGCAAGTTGTTTGTACCAGAAAAGTTTGTCTTACCTGTGGTCCCCAGGCTCAAGTTTGCTAGTGGGGTGTTGCCTATGAGCTCTCCACGGCCTCAGCAGCCAGGAAGATCTGCGCCGCCTTCCCGGGAGGTTCCGTGCACCAGGGTTCCAGATAGCTTTTTTTTCCTCTGGGGTCAGTACTGTGTGCAGCGTGCAGTCTCTTCTGGTTTCCCAGGCATGTCCGCCTCTCTGAAGGTTTAGCTCTCCCTCCCACGGGATTTGGGTGCAGAGAACTGTTTATCCGGTCGTCGCATGCGCACACGGTGGCACACACGCAACGCAACTACTGCGCATGGCCTCTCCTCTACGGGTACCCAGAGGCCGTATACAGTATCCTCCTGGGCCAGGGATGTGGGCAGAGGTGGGCAGCGTTGGTGGTCTCCTCCGCTCTGCTGCCTCAGGAGTGCCCGCCCGACCAGGGGGCCAGAACTCCCCTCCGGGGGCCTGGGAGCAGAGAGCTGCTGAAGGCAGGGATCCTCCGCTGGTCCGGGACTCTGGCCAAAACCGTCCAAATTCTTTATATGGAATGCATTGTTTGGATAGACATCCTTCATGGGTTTAAATCATTTCTACATGATTAGACACACCATATTAAAAGTTATTATATGGTACTGATTAGGTAATTAGGACAAGAAAATGTCTTGATATTATCAAAATAGAGGCATTAAAAAAGTATTTTCTATCCAGTCAGTTGACTCATGGATATTATGGTGTTTTGAATGGGAAATATCTCTTATAAGCTCATGTATCTTAACACTGTCCCCAGTGGGTCCCGCTATTTGGGGAGGCTGTGGAACCTTTGGGAGATTCAGATTGTTGGAGGAAATATGTCACCAGGCCTAGGCTTAGAGATTTTATACTGCATTATCCCACTTCCTATCCCTCTGCTTCATCTTGAAGGTATGCTCTCAGTGTTCTATGCTGTCTCCCTGATTCCATGCTTTTCTGTTATTATAGACTCTCCCTCTGGAACCATAAGTCAGAATTAACCCTTCCTGCTATAACGTGCTTTGGTCAAGTTGTTTTAGAACAGCAACAAAAAAGTAACTAACAGATACTCTGGTCTAGCTGCATAAGAGAATGGACAACATTTTCTGGCTCATGGCAAATGATCACATGAGTTGATTACTATGTAATGTTTCTCAAAGCAACCAGCGAGACACAGCTATATTCTAGAGGATTAGCTGTGAACTTGTGAGATCACCTGTGCTTCTGACTTGAAGCTTTGACTGAGGTAGGATGGAAAGTCATAGGTTGTAGCTTCTCTTTTATTGAAAATGGAGCATTGTTAGTATTAACCAAATCTTAAGGACCATGACACCCATTTGCATAGTATTTCTGACTCATCCTGATCATTCTGCTTTTACTTCAAGCAAAGTACCTATGATCCGATCTGTTTAGCACCTGTGAGGATGCTGTTGTCTTTGTGACCAAGGGTCATAAGGGAACCAACATCCCTGTTTCCCAGCTCTTGCAGTTGTACTGTAACCCTCCAGGGTGGCACTATTCTTCTTTGAAGAAGATTCTAACTTCATTAATATTTATTCCCAGCCAAGCAGGAATATGACACACTCACAAATGTTGCTTGATATCTTGTCACAAGAACCTAGTTGGGGGTAACCACAGGCGGCTTTTCCTCTGGGGCACTCAAAGGATTTTTAGACTCAGAAATATCTCTGGAGAAGAAGAGAAAGCACAAGAAAGGAATGCATGCCTGTGTAATCTACCTCAAAGGTCCACTGCAGAAATAACTCATCAGGCTCAGATGTTTCCCCTGGCCCAGTCTGTACATCCCCAGAGACCTGTGATTAAATGTCCAATAGCTTTCTGCACACCCACACCCTCCATTCCAGGTCCGGTGCGGACAAACTGGAGATCTATAATTTGTACAGCTGCAGACAGCAGGATTCGCGTTGCTTTCCACTTTCTCTTCAAGCAAGACCTCCTAAGTTGCTGAGGCAATTTTGTTTAAGATTATTTTTCCTTGTTTCTAAATGACTCCCTTCCCATTTAGACAACACATTCTGGCTTGGAAGAAAACGAAGACAAAAGGTTGCAGCTGTCTCTGCAAAGGTGGCATGCAGGTGGGGACCCCTGTGGTTTTCTGAGATCATATCATGTTAATAACTTCAAACACACAGTAACATATTGCGGGAGCTAAGTTGTTGATATTATAACTGTTTTTTTCCTTGGGAAATGTTATTCTTCTTTTTAGACAAAGCCAACCATTCTTCTCTGGCAATGCTCATGGTTTGGCACTTATATTGTAACCCAAGTAGTGGATGTAGTTTGGAGTGGATCTCACAAACACAAAACAATTTGTGAGCATGTGAGCTAGTGGCTCAGAATTTAGACTGTATGGCTGTGTGAGCTCGGGCAACTAAGTTCAATTCCTCTGAGCGTTTCTTTTTATACAACAGTATTGTTTGTAAAATAGATCTAACTCAAGGAAAGCACATCTGTCTACATTTCTTCAGCCCAGCTTTAGTTTTAGCCACTCTATCCCTCTGCATTTGACATTGTAACAAAATAGCAGAAACAATTTATAGAGAGAATGGTTTATTCTGACTCAGGGTTTCAGAGGCTCATGGGCCATTTGTTGTTCTTTTGGGCCAGAATACCATATTGAAAAGTCATGGTAGAGGAACTGATAGCCTCGTGAGAGGGGAGGTGGGGGATAGGGAAAGTGACCAGAATCTTAATAATCCCTTCAAGAAAAAAATTCAGTGACTCAACTTCTTTTCATTAAACCCCATCTCTAAAGCTTTCATTGGCTTCTAGTGATGCCACAGGCTGGCTGCTGCTATGCTTTATATATAAAATCTACCCTAAAATGATGTAGGCACTAGAGCTTAGTTTGAGCTCCAGACACAATTTTGGGAGACCCTTCCTGCCTCTGTCCTTTCTTCTTGACACCATGAGTTCATCCATCGTCTTCATAGCTTTTCTCAGGCCATGAACTGAGTCCTCTGAACCTCAAGTCAGGTATTTGTTACAATGAAAGGTCTAAAAGAGTCATCAGACCTTTAGCATGTGGGTCTTTGAAGGACATGCAAGATTCAAGGAAGAGAGGTCATCATGGTGGTGAGCAGATGCATGAGGACTTGGGCCAACTTTGCAAAGACAAAATCTGATGTGCAGTTTATGAGACTCTAGCTTCCTGCTTCCAGGAGTCTCTGTCACACTATTATTGGACATTAGACCACCTGAGCAAAAGTAACCATGAATCACGCAAGCCTAAGTTTAAGTGGCAAACACTATGAACCAAGCAGGAGGATATGACATGCACTAAAGCTTAGTTTGAGCTCCTTTGAGCAGTGTAGAAGAAAACGCTTGCTCCTTTAGAAAACTATACATTGTGCAGAGTCTGAGGCTAGGCTTCTTGGTTAGCTCTATCTGTAGAAGCCATTTTACAACTTTCAAAAATCTAGCCAATGGAAAGAAATGCAGAAGAATTCCCACCCATAGGCAAATATTATCCTGTCTCAGACTTCCTGTCCCATGGAGTGAAAACTAATTTTGCTTCCTTTTCTTTATAATATAACTTAAAAGTTCTTGATCCATAGATGTATTTCTTCTTTGGATCATCTTTTAGAATAGATAGCACAATGTGCTCCAGGTTAAGATTCAACTGTAATCCATTCAGGAGGGGTAGAAATTAAAGAGGAAGGAGGGCCCAAGGGCAGGGCATTCAAGGCAGAAAACTTAGGAAAAACCGCAAAGGTAAAGGTAGGCACATATAAGAAGTAGTCTGGAGAGGGTAAGAAAGGAACAATCTCACTAACTGGAGTGGTAAGGCTTGGGGAAAATATACAGTTCTCATAGGGTCCCTTTTCTCATGCCCATCACTAAGAGCAGCTGCTGAAGAGCCCTGAGTATCCATTATACAAGCCCCCATTTCATTCCCATTAACACACCAGAGCACTTTCTGCAACTTGATTCCACCAACTACAAGTGGAGGTGTTAAGTGGATTCAACAAGATGAGCTCAAAGTACCTCAAAGCTCCCCACTGAGTCTCCCCTTTGGACGTTTCTTTGTCTGGTGCCACGCATCCTCATTTCTGCAGAAAGGTCGGTCTTCAGCAATCTGCACTCCAGTTTCAAAACTTAACTCGGAACAATGATAATTAAGCCATTTAGTATGTCCTCAGAAACGAACTGGTACATTAAGTCACCTCCCGTACCTTTTTTAAAAATAATGATCCTTTCATATCAAATGCTCATTACAATAATAGTTTGCAAGCTTGGTGTTAATTATGTTTTTGTTATACAATTATAGATCATACTGGCTCTAGACGGTACCATGTAATTATTGTTATTCATTAATAGCCAGCACTTAGAAAGAAATGGATACCACTTACTAATCATTGAGGTGACTATTTTATGCCCTTCAAAAGCATGTGACAGACTGGCTGGATATTTTTTTTTAAATCATGGAAGTTGATATTTTGTAATCCTAATAATATTTGGAGATACTTTTGATGTGTTTATCATAAAGGACTCAGGAAAAGAGAGATATACTGGTGTAACAAAAGTCTTATAAACAGAGGTCTGATAGGCCAAATCTGGAAATTTCCAGTTAGATGAAAAAGGTAAGTGAACACTAGTGTTTGCAGACAACCCATAGCTAATGCCTTGGACGAGATGAAGAATAGAAAATGTAAAATGCACACTAAGGATCAAACCTTAGAGGTTCTGGTTCTTTGAGTAATGATAGAAAATGCATTTTAATGACTCTACACCACAACCCCTTGGGTTCATTTAGTTGCCTTTGGACCATATTTTGAGAAGGAATAATTGAAGGTGACAGGGTGTTAAGACTAAGGCGTATTGATGATTTCAAAGGAATATGCAGGTGGACCCCAAACTTGGGCAGAAAAGAGTGTTGGGGTATGCCTTCATCTGTCTTGTACTACTATGAAGCAGACTTATTAATTAATAAAGATCATAGATTTATCTCTCAGAAGGTTGTCACACATGAGGATGGACCACAGGTATTTAATAGTGAGGAACTTAGCCTCACAGAAAGTCCAAGGGCAAGTTAAATAGTACTGCATGAGCCTTGTCTAAAGAGAGCCTCATCCCATTTATCTGGGAGACATAGTATATCAGCTGCCACTCTATTAAATGCAGCACATGGATTTTAAGGATCTACATTTAATCCAAAACTTTCTTCCTTCACCGTTTAAATGAATGTGCTTCTCAGAGAGAAAATACAAGTTAAAATCATTCCAATCCAGTATCCAGTATCCCTAAGCTGCTTTAATGCTTTTCAGTATTGCCTTTACAGTCTAAAGTTCAAAGTCTTGTTTAAACACCATATGGATGCAACTCAGGATAGTCCATCCTGGAATGAGTTACTCTCCAGCTGTGAACCTATGAAATCAAACTTTAAACTATGGACATGGAGTAAGCAGAAGATAGAAGTTCCCATTTTAGAAGAATCCCACCAAAGAAGAAAGGAGCCGAAGGGCCTAGGAGACCTCAAAACCCAACATGAAAAAGAGCATTCAATACCAACAAGGGGAGAATGGTCTTCTAGTTCCCACCCTCCAGATCTTGAATTCCCTAGGCTGCCCTGCTCCTGTGGTCTTGCCAATAACAGTTTTGCAAAAGTCACTGCTTATTTCTAAGTTGCCCCTAAGTTGCCCCTTTGACACCCATGCCTACTCAGAATGTTCTCAACCTGAAGGAAGATTTGAACTGATAAAGAGTCTTTCTTTAAATCTACAAATGCAGAACATCTGGCAACCAACCGTTCTCTCTTACTCTACTCCTGTCTATAAGGTATGCAAATGGCTTTGAGAGTTAGCATTGAGAAAATAAGCATACTTCTGTATTATTTAAAAAACCTAGCAGCAAGGACTAGGGAGATGGCTCAGTTAGTAAAGTGAATGTCTTGCAATCTTAAAAGCCACATTTAAAAGAATGTTGAGCATTGAGTAGCACAGAGCATACTTATAATCTTATATCTGCAAAGGCAGGGATAAGTAGATTCCATGGGCATTACTTAGTGAATTCCAGGCCAGTGATAGCCTGAGGAATGACATCTCTGACCTCCACATACTTGTACACACACACACGCACACACACACTCAGCTAGGACAAAATCAATTGTGATGTTCTAGTCATAAACAAAGCAGAAGATGCAGTAGGTTGTAAAGAT
This sequence comes from Rattus rattus, assembly GCF_011064425.1. Lineage (NCBI taxonomy): Eukaryota > Metazoa > Chordata > Mammalia > Rodentia > Muridae > Rattus > Rattus rattus. Next base: position 34,649,255 of record NC_046159.1, on the reverse strand, counting down.
CTCACCCCACACCTAGCACATGATACCCCTCCAGAGCATCCAGAACCTCCTTGCTTTCCTAGTCCAACGGTTTCATATCCTAATTCTTTTGTAGGAGAACAACAACATCGTACACAGACATCTTCTTGGAATGCTGCCTCTTAAACTGATCTGATTTCCTTCCCAGGAACTTTCAGCTGCTAAGTATTGCCTTCTGTTCTCATTTCATTTCTGTTCTGTTATTGTGATGAAGCATCCTGACATGAGACAACTTATGCGAAAAGGGGTTTATTTAGTAGGTTACTGTCCTTCACTGAGGAGAAGGCAAAGCATCAAGAACTTAAAACAATTAATGACATGTCTTGCTCAGCCTGCTTTCTCATAGAACCCAGGACTACTGGTCTAGGGATGGCATGACCAACAATGGTCTAGGACCTTTCCCATTGGTCACTAATTAAGAAAGTATCCTATAGGCTTGTATACTGCCAATATTGTTTTCTTAATTGAGACATTTTCTTAATTGAGGCGCCCTCCTTTCTCATGACTCTATCTTATGTCAACTTGTCAGAAAACCATGCAGCACTTCCTACATTTAATTTCTGCCTCTGTTCGAGTTGGGCAGCACACACTCTTGGCTCTACCTTTCTGGGATCTCATAGGCAGTCCCCAGCCCACTGTGTTTATTATTTAACACCTCAGTGGGACAGTGTGTGGCAACATGGCCCCTGTGACAGGTCTGTTTGGAACCCGAGGCTCTCAGAGATCTCTACCTAGGTGGAGGTAGTTTTATACTGAGAGTCTCCACATCTCTTGATGCTCCAAGCTCACAGCTTAAACCCTCCAGAGCAGCAGCACACCTGGGGAGGGGAGAACAGAAAACTTTGAACCACAGTTCAGTCAACAGAGATCCAAGGACTGTACTTGACCTAGACATCTTCCTAAAAAACACCTGTCCTTCAAGATCACAGCATTCTCGACCTATGATGGGAAGACCATCCCTTCACATTTTGCCAAAACTCGTAGTTCATTATTATCAAGTTCTGCCTTTCATAAGGATCCAAGGACACAGAGAATTCAGCCACAGAGTTCCCAGTGCTTTCAGGTCAGTATCCTCTTTCCTTCATTTGCAAAACACTGCTCCTCCTTGCCTCTTAAAATGAAGGATATCTTAACTGGGATGGTGAGCTTGCTCAGTGGGTAAAAGCCCTGGCCAGGAAAGCCTAATGACTTCAAATGATTACCAGGACCCATGAGGGAGAATGGAAACAACTCCTGAAAGTAGTCCTTGATCTTCATATGCATGACAAGGCATATGCAAACCTACCTACCTACATCATGCACAAATGAAAGGAAGAAAGGAAGGAGGGAGGAAGGCAGGAATAAAGGGAGGGAGGGATGGAAGGAGTGATGGAGGGGGAGAAAGGAGGGGAGGAAAAGAAGGAAGGAAGGAAGGAAGGAAGGAAGGACTTTACTATCTACATTTACTATGTACATCAAACATGAGTATTTAGGTTCCCTGAGAATGTTCTTTGAGAAGAGTGTGACTTTCATTCTTAATTCTGTTCTTCTGAGCTACCCTCAATGTGTCATTCATAAAAATTTGGGATTTCTTTCCCTACATCCATTGCCAATAGGCTAAGTTCTTACCCGTTAGCCAGTTCTAAAGCAGCCTTAGCACTTTAAGATATTTGCCCAACCCGTATCCTTTTCCAATGCTAACTTATGACTTGGTTCCTTTTGTCCTGCTGTAACAGGTTACCACATACTGGGTCATTTACAAAGAACATACATGTAATATTCACAGATCTGGACACCGGGGAGTCTAAGATCAAGATATTTGCCTTTGATGTGGAGAGAAACTTCTTGCTGAGCCCTTGTGGCAGCATTAACTCCATGTTGAAAGGCTGTTAGTACTAGAAGATTGAAACTCACTAAAACCGAATGGCTCATGAGTGTATTCACAAACTCAGAGATGACACAAGCAAAGCCTTCAATTCAACATGCTTCTCTTTGTACAGAGGTAACTAGGAGTATATGGATCTTAAACTAGCCACAATACCGATAAGATACCAAATTCTAAACATCTCCACAGGTCCACCTGGAGACAGTCAATCCACAACTTAACCAGAAAAAGAATTAACAATATAAAAAGATTTCAAGTCTACCAAAAATATGAGTCAATCCACTAAGATGAGTTTGGAGCATTCCGTGCAAAATTAACTCTCAGCCTGTCATTCAAGTTTTAGTATCTTTTAAAATCTTTTTATACTACAGAAAAGAAGACTTAAAGCTGGTAGGTGCTGAATAAAGATATTGCTTAATTTATATTTTATTTCTACCTTTTTTTTTCAGACAGATCTAAGGAGAGAGAGTGTATACTGATAGGTATCTCTTTATTGACTTTGATGTGTCAATAGGTCTTGGTTTGTAATCAGTAAACATTAAATTTAATGAAGACCCTCAGTAAAACATATGAATATGACTTTTTAAAATGCAATTTCTTTATTTTATGGGACATTAAGTTGGGAAAGATGTCCCCACTGCAATGTTAGTATGGAGGTCACAAGACAACACATAGAAGGTGGTTCTTTTCTTCCACCATGTGGATCCTGGGAATAGGATGCAGGTCATTGAGCTTAGCAACAAGCTATCATCATGTCTCTCACAGTCCTGATAAACAGCATTTGTGTATACTAATATAACAAAGGCTAGTCATATTTGAATGCCTACAATGTATGTGTGGGGCATATCAAAGAAAGGATGATTATTCAGTTAATCAATCATCACATTTATTAAATACCACCTATTTGCAGACACCTATGATAAAAGATTAGACAGAGGAATAGAACTATGACCTTGCAGAAATTGTATGCTTAAGAAGGGAAATTAAAAAAGAATTATGTCGACTGTAAAAGTAATATGTTCTGGAGTAAGGTCACATGTGCTGCTGAATTCTAGAAAATACTGTATTGGGATCTGCCTGCTAGACACTAAGTTGAAGCCTGACAATGTAGAATATGTCTAGAGAGACAAATCTTGATAATAAAGCATCTGGGAACCTTGACATTCAAGAAACCATAAAATAGATAATAATAGATGAGACAGACGGAAGGCTCACAGACAATGTGACCCTTGTCTTTAAATCTTCCCACAGTTTTCTTGTGGAAAAGACACCATCAGACACAGATTTGGGTGAATTCTAAACAGACAGGCAGGCCTTACAATGATGGAAATAGAAGATGAGCCCACGTGAGACATGGGTGTGACAATAGAGTTCTTTGCTAATGGACATCACTGAGGGCAACATTAAATTGTACTTGCCGATGCAGCTTACATCTGGCAGGGTATGTATGTCTGTGCCTGTGTTTGTGTCTGTAGACACAAACAAGCACTTGTGTGCCTATATGTGTGTGATGTTTTAATTAGGAAATTGCACTGAGTTTCACAGCTCAGTGGATATAATCAGACAGAAGCCACAAAGCTCATTTATTCTTTCACTTAACAAATATGAACAAAGAACTTGAATTGCCAGAAGACCCCAGTGTTTCCATGTTGATTTGTAGAGTAAACAATGACATGTGTTAGTAACACAAAGATGATATCTTTGGCAATTAAACTATAAAAATTTGTTGTAAAATAGAGCCCACTTTCAGGGATGCTGAAATGTGCTTCTGAGAATATAAAGTATGACAGTTTTATTTCTTTTGTGCCACATTTGGAGGAACACACATTATAGCTATGGCCTTGAAGGAAAGATATTAAGAAGTGGAAAGTTTTCCCAAAAAAAATGATACTTGGATAGAATAATAAAAGAAAAAGTAGAACAAAACAAGTCAGCTCAAGCAGGAAGTTGGAGGTGGAGAGGAGACCATACACCTGTATCCTAGGTGTGCTCAGAAATCTTCTCTGGGACTCAAATTTTTCTACAATCCATAGAATGAGGCCAGCAAGGTTAACTTGTCAAGTATAAGCCTAGAGAATTGAATTCAATCCCTGGGATCCATGCAAAGATGTAAGGAGAAAAGAGATTCCTGCACATTTGCCCTGTGAGACATGCCTTCCCCATCACGCATATACATGATAATAATAATAAAGTATAATTTATAGAATACAGACTTAGAGTGAGGATGACCTCAGGAACCATTGTAAAAAATGTATTGTAAAATAGAACCATATAGACTCCTGCTCTCAAAAATGGAGCTAAAGGTAGATATGCCCAATTTAATATTAGTGTATTTTGTTCTGAGGAACACTAAATTATCCTTGACATAATAAAAACATACAACTCTGTCCTGAATGGAGTCTTTCCCAGTGTGCGAACCAGCCTAGAGAGATGCTGTGGGTTAAGAGAACTATTTATACTGAGATTGGTTCAGTGATATCGGAATTCAGTGCTGAATCTGAAGCCTTCCTAGGAAATGGATACTTTTTACAGCTAAAGTCTGGATACCACCAACTTTTTGTTTCCTTACTGACAGATTCTGAGATTTTGTCCTGATTCTATCCAGAACCAAGTCCACCCATACAGTCTCTCTGCTCAGTGACATCAAACTCAAAGCTTGATTTTTTTTTCATGGAGTCACCAAGGAAGCACATATCACAGGTACTGAGAAATTGTGCATTCAGGGTTCCCGTATTATACTTGGCTGAGTTGCTGGACACCATTGTTTGAAATCAGCCTTTTGGCAGAGTAAATCTTTAGGTGAGAGGGCAGAGCAAGGAACACTGCTCTCAGGAGGTTCTACCTCCCTTCTCTCCTTGACGAATGTCTTCTTTGTTCTGATGTCTGATGTCGGTATGCAAGCACACCCATGGCTTTCTTCTTTTGCTTTTGACATCAGCTTCCCTTCTTAATTTCAACTTCTGTAAAAATTCTTGGGCACTCTAGTGGACATTTCTCAAAGATTTTCAGTTACAGCAAGAATAAGTAAATAAATGCATTTTTACATAGATCCTTAATAAAAATATATAAATAAAACCTATGTATACATTGAGGAAGTGTATATGAGACATATGGAAGAGGAGGTAAAAAGAAAAAAGTTCAGGTGGAAGAAAAGGCAGGGGGTGGAATGCTTATAATTCAAAGTTACGTGGAATCTGATGTTTCGGTTTTCTTGTAAACTTCAGTTTCTTAAGGACCTAAACTACAGTTTTGCCTTTTTATCTCCTCAAACTGACCTATAGCACTCCCTTTTGCATATAAAGGGATTCCTAGGCAAGAGTAATAAAGAGAAGCCTAGAGAAAGAAAAGGTTTAGCCCAATATCTGGGTCTATAAATATTGTAAATATTGTAAATTGCCCAAACAGTAACTCTATAAATATTGTAAATTGATAGACTGCTGGTCCTGGGTCTCACACGGGCCAGTGGTGACAAGAGTTAAGCTTTTTGATTTCTGCTCCCATAAGGCTTTGTGGTACCAGACTCATTTCTCTATATATTTGAATTAATTATTGTGTCTATTAAAAAGTTCCTTTGGCACTCTTTAGTATGCTTAAAGTGTCTACATTATGAGAATAGATACTCCCAGGAGGCAGGAAACTCTTACTCGTTTAAGCTCTTTTACTACCCTTGTGAGAAGTTGACAAGTCATAATCTCAAAGGAAAGACAAGTTTCCTTTCTTCCCCTCCATTTGCTACCTTTTCATCCCCCAGGCCTGTCTGTTGCCATCTCTGAAAGCATGCATAACCATGATAAAACCCAACTTACAGGCAGAACGCTTTTATGTGACATTTCTCATAAAAGACAGAAATAAAACCTTCATTGGAACCTCGCAGCTTTGAGTCCTATGTTCTTAGCTGTGGTCTCAATAGCTCTGTATCTTACCATCAAGAAAAACTAAGACCTGAGGAAATAATGCAGCTTTTTGGTACAGCTCAGCTGGGTAGTAGCTGATAGAAATCCCAAGTCCCACTTACACCACACATTGACTCTCCGGGCAAACCACGCCACTTTCCAATCTCCATCTGTGATTTTGCAATTCTGTGGGAGACATTTCTTTTTATTCTCTTGTCCCACTGTTATGAATAAAACTTTAGATCCCATTTGCCCTAAAACTTGTGAATTTAATAAAAATAACAGCAGCTTCTACCTTAGAGCCTTCCCAGTCACTGTCTGCTTTGTAACTAGAGTTATGCTATCAGATCTCAAATTCTCAACTGCCTTCTAAAGATTTATGTTTATATCCATGGATATAGACTACCCTTAACCTTGGTCAGTACGCTTCTTGGAGATATGGTAACTGTTTAACATGCTAAGAGATTAAGATCTTGTCCCACAACAGAAGAATGGATACAGAAAATGTGGTTCATTTATATAATGGAATACTACTCAATCATTAAGAATGAGGACATCCTGAGTTTTGAGGGCAAGTGGATGGAACTAGAAAATATCATCCTGAGTGAGGTAACTCAGACCCAAAAGCACATGCATGGCATGTACCCATTAATATGTGGATATTAGCCAAAAAAAAAAAAAAGGTACAAAATACCCAGAATACAATACACAGAACTCAAGGTTAACAATCTAAAGGACCCAAATGAGGATGCCTCAGTCTCATTTGGGAAGGAGAAGAAAACAACCACAAGGGCAAAGGAAGGGAGGGACTGAGGAAGGAAAGGGGATGGGGAGGAGAAGGAACATGATCTGGTATTGGTTGGGAGAAAAAGGACTGAAGCCCTGAGGGCCAGCAGAAAGAATGGAAACAGGTAACCTTGGGAGGTAAGAGGTTGGGAGGACCCTCCAGAACACACCAGAGATCTTACAGGTAAGAGACCCTCAGGACATAAAGGGGGTACCCTAGATGAAATGCCCTACAGTGGGGAGAGGGAACTTGTAGAGCCCACTTCCAGCAGAAAGACAGGGCGTGAAGAGAGGGATGGGGTTGCTATCCCACAGTCAAAACTCTGACCCATAATTGTTCCTGTCTGAAAGAACTGCAGGAATGAATATGGCGAAGAGCCTAAGGAAAAGAAGGTCCAGGGACAGGCTCAAAAGGGAATCCAGCTCAAGAGGGGCCCACAAGGCCTGACACCATTACTAAGGCTATGGAGCACTCACCAAAAGGGACCTATCATGACTGTCCTCCGAAAGACCCAACAAGCAGCTGAGAGTCAGATATAGATATTTGCACCCAACCCCTCAACAAAGCCTGCTGACCCCTGTGGTCGAATTAGGAAAAAGCTGGAGGAAGTTGAGGAGGAGAGCAACCCTGTAAGAGGACCAGCAGTCTCGATTAATTTGGACCCCTGAGATCTCTCAGACACTGGATCACCAACCAGGAAGCATACACCAGCTGAGATGAGGCCCCCAGCACATAGACAGCAGAGGACTCTTTGTCTGTGTTCAGTCAAAGAAGATGCATCTAACCCTCAAGAGACCAGAGGCCCCAGGGAGTTTAGAAATCTGGCAGGGTGGGTGGGGGAGGAACATCCTACTGGAGAAAGGGGGTAGGGAAGAAGGTATGGGATGTGGAACAGTAGAAGGGTGGACCTGTAGGGGAATAAAATCTTGAGTGTAAAAATAAAAAAATAAATAAAAATTTAAGAACAGGGAAAAAAAACAATTAAACCCTCCCTCAACCAAGGTTCAAAATACTAAGGAGGAAAAATAGTGTAAGGTCTGGATTATGGGAATGAATGGTATGAAATGGTGTTTTCTGAACATCATGACATGGCTATTTCACTCAGTGGTGCACAGCAGCATAAGATGGAGTCAGACAAAATCCTGGCATAGATTATTGTGATAATCTTCAGGCCTCCCCCTTTATTGAAGAGCTATTGAAAGCTAATAGCTGATAGAGAAGGAAGTATCCTTGAGGATATGGCCACTGGTCGGATTCCCATACTCCGGTGGTGCCCTTACGCAATGTTCACATATGGGCAGCACTTAGTAGGGCATCAAAAAAGAGAGAGAGAAAGAGTGGAGGAAGAAGAGGAAGAAGAAGACATGAAATTAATGGACATCTTGAGAGGAAGAGGGAAAATATAGAGGAAGATTGGGAAAGAGATGATCATATTTCATTGTCTGCAGGTACTGTATTCTCAAAACCAAAGAAAAATGTAGAACTAGTTTAGAGATTGCATTATAATGTGCTTTAAGAAGCTATACAACCCAATAGACCTAGAGGTTCTGTGCAGAAGAGGGTGCCATTTTACCCTTGTGCCACACTATAAGGGTCTTGGCCATTTGGGAATCAAGAAAACCTGTCAAATGTGCTTAATTAAAATGAAGAGAAAGAAAATCTCCTTCAACGTTTTTAATCAACAGGAGTCTAATGAATCATGTTGGTTCCTGGAGTTGAGACACAGTAGGGCATTTTGGGAGCTGATTTGTTTCATTAATATTCAAAGGATGTAGATCACCCAGCATTTTCTAGGAAGCTTCAGAGCCAAAAATTGTCAGGGAGAAAGTTTTATTTTGTATGAGATGTTAACCAGATGTTCCACATGGAGCCAACTGTAGCATTTAATATAAAACAGTGTCAGTTCAAATAATTACCTCATTTCCTGCCTCAATCCCACTTTGAAAATGGATCTGAAACCTTCACCCCTAAGGTTATTCCTCTGCTCTGACACTAATAGTATCAAGGTCAATGTGGCTAGCTCTGTCGGCTGGAAATAATTTGGAACAAGGAGCTCATCAGCTTGGATTTAAATTCAGGTCTACCATCTTCTAAGAGACATCTGTAAAGTACCAGTTCAGCTCATGTATATTTTGATCACTATCAAGCAAATATTTACCATGCTCCCCATCTTTAGGGTTCTATGTTGGCCATCAGACAAGTAGGATAATAAAAGTGCTAAGAACTTCAGTTTTCATATTTGTAGACCATAATGTCTTCTTCTCTGTCTGATCATTCATATTGCTAAGAAAATAAGACATAGAGAGGACATCTAGATTAGAGTGGATCTTCCATTAGTCATAGCATTATGTCCTATCCCCCACCTCCAGCAAGATGCACTGAACTGGAAGTTCTGACCACCAGGCTATGATTGAAAGTGTAGAATTCTGAGCAGAAATATAAATTTAAAAGGCCAACTGCATAATGGATGCTCTGAGTAAGAATACACACGAGACCCCATCATGCCTTAAGGCAGGGTCTAAGACGAAACTTGGAAATCAAGATATATGAGTCTAAGATATCTCTTTAAAATGTAATTGTCAGCTCTATCTCAAATACCGTTTGAATTAATATTTTATGAACAAATATGAATTACCCGAAAAGAAAGAATGAAATCCAAATTCTCCCAGCAGTAGCAGCAACAGTACTTGATGATTTACAAAGATTTTTCAAGTTAACCCAATTCATTACTGCTATGCATATGTATATATGTATACTTACCTATACATGTATGCAGCTCTATTGATATATACAGTTACATACACACACATATACATATCCAGACTTAAAACACTCTGGGGACAGAGATATGAGAGTTAACTGAAGATATAATATATACCAGAATGTTCTGAGAGTATTAAAATAATGAAATGAACAAAGTTACAAATTAGCCTCTTCTTATTTTGAAATTCAAAAGACTTAGTATTTGTCATCTAGGTTCAATAATTCTACTAGAATCAGAGTTGTTCTTACATTAAAGTGTGAGTGGATTCATTCCCCAGGGAAAACTCCATGCTGGTGAAAATGAAAAGGTATGAAAACTAACTATATTTAGTATCTTAAGTTAAGAAATCAACATTCAATTTGTTGGCTAACTGGATAAGCTGGGAATAAATGCAGGAGTACATCCTTCTTCAGTGCAGTTGGAGAAGAATATACAGAAAAGCAGACACAGTTATTAGCACTGGGACTCTGCCATCCCTCCTTCTCCCAGTAAGGCACAGAGGGCAGAGTAAAAACATCATGTAGTCATTTGCTCGGTGATAGTAAGCTTCAGTTCATTGGAAGTCTATGAAGGACATGGTCCCACATGACATTCTCCACTGTTCCAAGCATCTATCATACACCCAGTTCAAACTAGTTCTTGAGGAGGGTCTACTAGTCATTTACAATTGTTCCTGCACAAGAAAGCATTTGTAAAGTGTGCCCTATCCTGCAACCTCGCCTCTTTCTGTGTCCTTAATCCCAGAACCACAGAATTCTTCAGAATAATCCAGATCCATTTTAAAGATTTGCTACTATAAAAGAAGAAAACAATTTTCATCATCAACAACTATACCCTGGGCTGAGCAGGTTGATTAATTTCTTAATTGTTAATTATCACTTCATCCTCTGCTGCAGTGTTTAGAGCATCTTCATATATTTAGCATGCAGAAAGTGCTTCAGCTGTATTGACTGACAAGATGAGGAGAGGCATCTCTCCAATAAAATTGTCTCTATAATTTATCAGTCATAACAAGTCATATTTTTATCTAGACTTTTGAGTCGTCAAATTAGAACCTCAAGAGATATTTTTAAATGGTGCTGGCTGAAAGGGGTTGGTTAATAATAATATAAGTAAATGGCAGTAGAACCATCCATTCTTTAAAACAGGTTTGCCTTCTTGTTATAAGGCACTGCATGAGGATTTGGGGGGAACACAAGTCATGGAATGAGAGCGATTATTCTCAACCAAAGCATTGTCTAAATCAGCAAGTTCTCAAGTTCTCTAATGCTGTAACCCTTTAATGCAATTCCTCATGTCGGGATGATTCCAATTATAAAATTATTTTTGTTGCTATTTCCTAACTGTAATTTTGCTACCATTATAAATCATAATGTAAATGTCTGTGTTTTTGTATGGTATTAGCAACTCCCGTGAAAGGGTTATTTGACCCCCTCCAATGGGTCACAACCCACAGATTGAGAACCACTGGCCTGGATAGGTAAATGCTATGGAGTCTCAATAAGATGAATACAAACAGTAAGATTTGCTGTTTTAAATGCTGGGTGTGTCTCCAAAGATTTGGAGGAGGGAATAGTCAGGTTGGACTGTGACTTGGAGAATACCCTCAAGATAGCTCATCAGAAGTGCAAAAACTGCTTCCATCTCCATAATTACCCACGAGTCTCCTGTGGAAATACAATCCAAGATTGGAAGTCGTATGAGATTTCTGAGTGCTTGTGACAGAAACTCCAAGAAACCGAGACAAGAGTCTTGTGACTTCATCTTTAATTTAAAAACATGGAATTGCTCTTGTATCATACTTCTATGTGTCTCTCAGTTGTAGTAGAATTTATTTCAGATCATACATTACAATTAACTATTGTTATTTGTTTATATGCCTTTATGTAAAAACATGTTTTTACACATGCAGCTAGCCCACCACGTGTGGATTGCCTGTCACACACTTGTGATCATACACTTTACCCAAACTCTTCTTAAACCTGAAAGTATAAATTATCCAATGCTCTGAATAAAGTTGGCTATTTCCTGAGACAGCAGTCAGCCTCATTTTGGAGCTCCACTTTCTCAGGTCCCACCATCTCTAGAATGGTAAACAGTCTTCTATGCACCCAATGCCAAATAATTCCTGGGGAGCTCAAATAACAAAAAGAAATATTCCAGAGATGAAGAGGAGTGGTTCTGATGCTTTGATTTAATTAGGAATCTGTGAGTACCGACACTGAAGGTCCTTGTCCCCAGTTGGTTCTTGATAAATCAATAAGGATGCCAGAGACCAATGACTGGATGGAAAGAAAGAAGTGAGACTTCCAGGTTCCCACAAGTTATGGTGAAGAGGAGGAGGAGAATCAAGATACTTGGGGAAGAGAGATAGAACAGAGTCAGAGCTACCAGGGACTTCTTCCAAAATACAAGCAGAAAGGTAAAGCAGCCCATGAGCTTCACTGAAGGTACCTGGCCATGTCAGCTGAGGGAAGACTTAGAGGTGTTGAGCTAGGAGTAAAGGTAGCCATGCAACTAAGCTAAGGGGAGATTTGTAGGTGTTGAGCAAGGAGTAAAAGCAAGGATGCCATGAAAGGCTTAGAAGAGCCTATCCATTGAGACAGTAAGGCAGGTTAAAAAATAGTTAGTGTGTGTGTGTGTGTGTGTGTGTGTGTGTGTGTGTGTGTGTGTGTGTGTGTGTTTTTTTCATCTGCGGATCCAAGATAGTCCTGAGAGGGCGTGCACCTGCAACTCATCTGAGCTCAAAGCAGTGTGGCCAAACCTTCCCACTACATGGAAAAGCAAAGGGAGTGTGGAGAGTGGCATAATCCAGGTAGAGTAACTGCTACTGATAGGGTAGAGAACAGAGAACAATGAAGAAGGGGATCTTTTATGCCCTTTTCATTTTTAGGTATCTATTTTGATTCTCTATCATTCTTAGTTACTTACATTACACCTTCACTGCCAAGCTCCTTAGAGTACCAGACATTCGGATCTCCTTGAAACCTCTTTGAGTAATTCTATAAATAGAAGTTAGATGGTTAGATTATCTCTATCTACATCTTCTTGTAATGTGACACTTATACGCCCTGCAAACTCCTCTACCATATTAACTTTCTAAGTAAAAAGCAAGAAGAATCATTTGGGTCTTGCCAAAATTCATCTGTGCAATGATTATCCATGTGTCACCACTCTTGCTCAGATCATATATATCCAAGAGTTGTCTCCTCAGAGCACCTAGAATTGGGTTTACATCACAGTCTGCCTACCACCCACACAGCCTTATATATAGCTGACACTTACTCTGATAAAGGTAGAAAAAAGGAAAAGAAAAACCAATAAGATAAAAGAAAAGACCACCAGGCTTCTGTGAATGGAGGATGCATCAGGCAGACCAAGGATTTGACCTCTATCCTACATGTATCTGGGAGCCCCTGAAGGCCTTGGAAAAATTAAGCAACACCTGTAAAGCCATGAATAAGGAAGATTGTTCTGGCACCAAAAGGTAGACTAATTGGGAAAGAGAATTTAGCTAAATAGAACTATCCATGATTTTATTTTGAGAGATGCCATACTCTTAAGAAATGGAAATACCATCAGAAGAGGTAAAGCAGATATTAAAGTAAAAAATCACAATACAAAAGGTTCAATTTCTCACATATCCCCATATTTTAAGGGGTCCCACCAACATAGATACATTATGCTATAGCTGGTTTTATCAATAATGTAGGGAGGACAGATTATATATAAAATAATCATAAATCTAGTGAAGGGTAATAAAAAATAAATATATTAGAATGAAGTAAACTTTCATTAGGTCACTACACTAACCCCTCCCCTTTCTCCACAAACAAGTTACCACACCTACATACACATATACATATTTGAAAAGGTAAACTTATTTCTCTATAATTCAATAGCAGAATAATCTTTGACTGTGGAAATGTTTCCAGGAAATCCACACAGAAGAGAGATAAACAAAACCCTGAAGCTATGCCTTGGACTACAGGTAAGGTCAGCAGTCATACCATCCTTGAATTCATATATCATGCACACTGCGCAAAAGCTTGTCTCCTTGATTCACCCCCTTGTCCAGAAAGCTTAGCCCTACTCCCTAGGCAAGTGGAAAAAACTGTAAGAACAACAAAGACTGACTGAAAGAAAATCATGGTAACTGTTTTTGTTTAGAAGTCCATTTTCTCCTGCATTCTTCTGATCTACTAACTGATCTGTGGAAGAGTAGTGTGAATATACTTTCTTTGAATGGAAAAATAAAATGTATAAATAATGAACAAGCTTTGAAGAATGAGAGGGGAAAGGGGGAAGTGAAAAGGAGGTAGGAAGTACGAATGGGGAGGAGAATATGAGGGAGATGGAAGGAAGGAGTCTTTGGTTCAGCAGAACAACATAAACTAAAGCATGGTCCAAGGCGGGGCAATGGGTTACTTGGATTGTACATGTGATATTCTGCATATAGAAATATGGTACAAGGAGAGACTAGGCTTTGGGAAGAAGAAGTATGACACTGATGTCCCATTTATGGATGATTATTCTGTATCTCAGAGCGGGGAGGGACAGAAAATTATAAAAACCAGAGGTTCCAGAGGACTAAGATGAAATGGTGTTCTCTGGAGATAAGACCACTGCACTCCTATTAGCTGCGATTATTTTACAAGATCGATATTACAATCATAGAATGGGAAGGAGTGCACAAACTCTCAACCTTAGCTGAGGAGCTATTGACGGTCGATAGCTGCCAAGGGAAGGAGAATCAGTTTTCCTTAGGGATATGGTCTAGGTGGGTAGAGCAAGCTTCTTTAAATGGCTCTACATTCAATGCATTGATGTATTAACTTGTCTCAGAGGGTTATAGAAAACACAGGATATGACGTAAGGGAGGGGGCCTAGTATAAGGGTGGTAGGAATTGCTGGGAGGAGTAGGGGTGAATAATAAAACATATTGAACATATGTATGAAAATGTCAATTAATAAAAATACCACATTCAAATTAAAAATACGCTTAGGGAGGTAAAGAAATACTATTTTACTCTTCCAACTTCTGGGAGTTGCAGAAGACTTTTGGGTAGAAAGAATAATCAGAGATTTGCACTTAACAGTAGCAACTCAGGTTCGAGCCCCACTAGAAAATGATGACCTACATACAGGCAGAAATGGCAGGCAGGAAGCAGAGACAGAGACTGGGACTGATCCAAGGCATAGCAAGGCTAACAGAGAAGGAAGCTGAGAGAAGCTTCTAAGCAAAGCACAGATCGATTCTTATTTTCCACTACTGAAAAAAAGAACTGAAATCTTTAAATAGAACTGTTAGCCAGGAAAGCTTCCATTTCAAATAGCATGGCAAAATCATTGCAACACATATTTTGAAAATGATTTATTGCAAAATACTGCATATGAAAGACAAAGAAACACACACACACAGGGTGCATGTGTATATTTGCTGTCTGTGTATCTGCCCCAATACTATTTATCTAGATCAATTATTATATAATGGGAAGAAGCACTTTGTCCAAATTCATCAATAAGTCCCAAATAGCTTTTCTCAGCCTACATCAAAACTCTGTCAATAGCCTGAACATCTAGCGTATCTCAAAAGCAGATATAATTTTACAATTTACTACAAATGAAACTCATTTTCACATAATGGTATCTCCACAGGCCAAGGTCAAACACAAGGGTCCTGAATAACTTCAAGCCCTTAGAAAAATCAATCTGGTGAGGCCTGATTCAAGGAAGTTTTTGCACTGCTGATATTCAAACTGTAAAAGTCTTAGGGCAATAAATATAAGAATTGCTTGTTCCAAAGCAGTCAGCCTCAAACTAATGCACATAAACAACATTAAGTGGATGCAGAAGGTTGTGTGTGTAGCTGAGCTGTGTGGCTCTGTGTGTGTGTGTGTGTGTGTGTGTGTGTGTGTGTGTGTGTGTGTAAAACAGTAATTAAGAAGAGATTATGGATTTTTAAAGGTGTAGGGGAGACACGGGAGGAGTTGGAGGGAAAAGAGAGAGGGATGAAAACAATATAAACACAGTATATGAAATTCTCAAAACAAATTATAAAAATTGTAACAGAAAAAACATATTGAGAAAGCAAGAGCATATCTCTTTTCTGATTCTGATTTTCCATCCTTATTTTATCATACTCTCATTGTGAAAGCTCTGTAGAATATGACTAGGGTTAAAATAAATTCCAAAAATTCTACAAAGTATTAGTAATGACCAGGAAGAAGCAGAAGAAGCATTTGGGAAAGAAGCAAAATGACAGGATGGTGGCCATGTCCTGGTAGTAATGTTGCAAAAGCAGGCTTCCTAGGCTTTGGGAGATGGCTCAGTGTAGAGAGCGGCGCGGCAAAACAAAGATGGCGCCGACATCCAGCCTTGTCTGGATATAAACGACTCACTGCGCTTGTGCAGGCTTGTCCCCTTGCTAGGGCTCCCTCTAGTGGTGAACAGTGGTACTGCACATGTGCGGTTTATGCACCAGGTGTCAGTTGACCGTTATTATGCTAATGAGGTGATTCACTCTCCGCCAATCCCTGGAGGACAAGTAGTGGGGTGATCCAAGCCCCACCAATCCCTGAGAGATAATTAGCATACTGTTGTCTATATAAGCCGAGCGATTTTGCTGCTCGGGGTCCCTGTTCAAGAGAGCTGTAACACTAAGAAGAGCTGTAACACTAAGAAGAGCTGTAACACTAAGAAGAGCTGTAACACAGTAAAGGCTTGTTCAGAAGAATCCTGTTGCATGGTTTGTTCTTGCTGGCGGGACATTGGGCGACCAAGTGGTGCCGAAACCCGAACCAACATCGCGGTGCGAGGGGACCCTTCAGTGTGCTGAAGAGGATTCAGAACTGCGAGAAGGTAAATTAAAAGGTAGCTTGAGAGGCATGCCCTTTTGGAAGAGAGCATGTCAAAACGGAGCGGAGGAGAGAAAATTAGGCTTCCGAGAGGCATGCCCTTTTGGATTTAAGAGAGCATGTCAGAAACGGAGCTAGGAGCGCGCAAAAAGAAAAAGGTTACTAAAACAAAAGTGAAAGAGATACAAAAGGCGAAAGAAACGCCACTGGAGGAAAAAATAGGTGTACCCCGGAGGACGAAGTACAAGTCATCTGGAGAGGATACTTTGTATCCATTAAAAAAATTAGAAGCCTTAGAACTGGCTGGCAGTGACTCTGAGCAAGAGTTGTCAGAGTCAGGGGAGGAGGAATTAGAGGAAGAGGCAGCCATATATGAGGAAGAAAGATATGGGCCTAGGTGGAGAGCCACTGTGAAGAAACCTAAAGTTATGGATCCTTTGTGGGCAAGGCTGGTAATTTTGTTTTTTTTTTCTTTGTGTGGGATAGAGAAGTCACAGAGGCAAGCTTAAGCCCGGACCAAAACCTCTTTGGGGGAATGGTCCCAGCCTGCTTGGAGGATAAACGATGTGAGGAAGCTGAGCCGTTAGGACAGGTCAGAGGGTCCTTGCAGAGCAACAAAGTATATGTCAGAGGGAGAAAAGGTCTCAAAGAAAAAAAGAAAAGAAAAGAGATAAAAGGAACAGAGAGAAGGCAGAGATAAAAAAAGGGATAATCAGGACCAGGAAACAAATAAGATATATTCTTCTTTAAAAAGCCTTGACCTTAGAAATGTCAGACAATCTAGAAAGCATCACTGACAGCTAGAGAAAAGTGAAAGTAAAGGTAGAACCATCGGGTCCCGGGCCTCCCAGAGCAACAAAGGGAAGCGTGGGACTGACCTCAGTTCCACCACCAGACTCATATTGACCCCTCGAATGGGAACTCAGGTGGTGGATACAGATTTTAAAGGCTGTTGTAAGCAGAATTCAGAAGGATCGCAGAAATTGAAAGCATGTGCAAAGATAAAGATTTGGGGTAATGGTAGTGGTCAAAAGGGGACAAGGTAATAATGGTAAAATGTTTTTGTGTATGTGTTCTTTTAGAGTTATGTTAAAATCTAGAGAAGCAAAGTCGATTCTCATAGATACTTTTAGTCTTTGGACCCTGACTAGAGACAGTTTACACCCTGGACAAGAGAAAAGAATGGGGTTGAAAACAGTCCTCCCTGAACTCTCCACATATGCTTTGGCAAAAGAAGGAAATGAGCTTAAACTTTTTGGAGCTCTCCTGGGAACAGAAGGAGGTGGGAGACGTCTTGCCTCCTTGCTGGCTCCTATTGGAGAAGTGCTTATTTCTGGTTCTGGGTTCTTTAGGTAGGATGTTTGGGTCCTTTTGGTGGAACACCATCTAGTTCTTTTCCTCTGTGTCTATTGTCTGTCCTTGGTGCACCAAGCTGTCCATGTATGTCAATTTATGTCTGGGTTTTGCTTCTCCTTGCTTGAATGTTTTGTGTTTCATGTTTAAAAGAAAAGGTTAAATTTTAAATGCTGGTTGATTCACCCATTGATGAAGCTTTAACTCCTTTCAAGAAAGGAACAAATAAATAAAATGTTTCAATTGGCTTTTTGAGCCTGCATCTGTAGCTAGAAGCCTAAGTCGGCTGGGCAAGCTCCCCAGGGGGGCTGGCTAAATGTTTACACTAGCCGATCCTAAAGACACCAGCTTCTAAGGTAATGGAACTGATCGCTGTCTCTCTTAGAAAAATCTTTGACTGAGATTATTGGACTCAACAGGTGACAAGGTGTTTCTCTTAAAACTACAGCTAGAAAAGGTAAAAATGGTGATTGATTTAAATATTAAAGGTATGTGTAGCCACTTCATTTTTGTTTCTGATTGGTTTTAAATGTATGAATATTCTCTACATGCCTTGGTTATGGACTATTGGCTTTTAAGTTATTGGATATGGTTTAAAAAAAAATGTAACATTGGTAACAGAAAGTTGACATAAAACTGGTAAATTTGGATGGAGTCATTCTAGACAACATGTGGCATGAGCCAATCTAGGGAAACAGGTCTAAATTGGGATGATCCTAGAAACCAGGCTTCTAAAAGATTTTAAGGCAATGTCTCTTTGTTGAGGTATTGGAGACCGCACCATCATGTGTTCATATGTAGGAATTGGCAGTCAAACCTTGTAGCATGAAAGATAGACTCGTGTTTTGAGACTGATTTTGGGATGATGAGGCTGATCTCGAGGAAGAGGCTGCTCAGTGTGAGAGGGAGAGATATGAAGATTGTGAACCTAGAAGCAGCCTATCTTAAGATGCTTGAAAACAATCAATTGTTCATAGCACCTGAAAAGGTTCAAAAATGGGCCAAATGGGAGAATATTTAGAACTAAAATCACTCTTCATAGTATTTCCCTCAAAAATTGAATTCTGAAAGATCATTTAAAACATTAAATGATTTTCAAAAATTACTAGGAAGCATAAATTGGATTCGACCCTATATTAAAATGCCCAATGTAGATTTACAACCACTTTATGAGATCCTGAAAGGGGATTCTCAGCTTACTTCACCCCGTGTTTTAACCAAGGAAGCACGATTATCCTTGAGGAAAGTAGAAGATTAGAAAAGGCAATGCTAAGAAGGTACAAGGAAAAGGAGGATCTCCTTTTGTGTATACTGAGAACCTTTCATCAGCCTATAGGAGTGCTATGGCAACAAGGTCCGCTTCTTTGGATTTATCCCCATATTTCTCCTAATAAGACCGTTGAAAACCCTTCTGCTGTTGCACAAAGGCGTTAAATCTTGATTCAGCATTTGGTATTTTACCCAACAAAATTATTATACCATAAACAACAGCTCAAATAGAAACATTGTGTGCCTTGATAGATGATTGGGCCATATTACGCTGTAGTTTTGATGGAGAGTTTGACAATCATTATCCTAAGGATCCTTTGCTACAATTTTTTTTTTACTGAACATCCAGTGATCTTTCCTAAGATCACTGCCTCAGAGCCTTTGTCTGGAGCGTTAGATATTTATACAGATGGCTCCAAAACAGGTGTAGGTGCCTATATGGTTGATTCTCAAGAACCAGTATTAATTCAATACAGTTCAGGCATCCCCCAAATTACAGAATGTAAAATTGTATTGGAAGTTTTCAAAAGATTTCATGATTTTTTTAATTTCTGACTCTGCTTATGTAGTTAATGCGGTGTGCTCACTTGAAATTGCAGGGCCAATTCGGTCGACTAGTACTGTATGTCAAATTCTTTTAGAATTACAAAATTTGATTTGGGCCAGAAAAAATAAATTTTTTTATACAACATATTCGAGCCTATACTAATTTGCCTGGTCCCATGACCAGTAATAACGCCCTGGTGGATGCTAGTACTCCAGAGAGTTTATTTTTCATGCATAGTTGTTCTCCAGAGAATTTCATCAAAAGTTTCATGTACCTGCTTCTTCAACAAAAATTTAAAATCTCTAGAGCTGCAGCTCGTGATGTGGTGTTACGTTGCCAGAGTTGTGTTCAATTTCACCACCCTCCTCATGTGGGGATTAACCCTCGTGGTCTGATCCCGCTAAAACTTTGGCAGATGGATGTCACACACATATCTCAATTTGGAAATTTAAAATATACTCATGTTTCTGTTGATACCTGTTCCGGTATTATACACGCTACTCTGATGACTGGTGAAAAGGCTCGTAATGCCATTAGCCATTGCTTAGAGGCATGGGCAGCCTGGGGAAAGCCTGATAGACTCAAGACAGACAACGGGCCTGCCTACACTGCAATGTCCTTTCAGGCATTTTGCCAGACAATACAGGTCATACTACAGGCTTACCAAATCCCCAAGGTCAAGGAATTGTGGAAAGAGTACATCGTACCTTAAAAGAGCTTATAAAAAACAAAAAGGGGGAATTCCAGCCAAACACCAAAAGAACAACTTTCTTTAAACTCTAAATTTCTTAATTCTGGATGCACATGGTCTGCTAACTGGGATCGCCATGCTACTACTAACCTATAACTAATACAGAAGTAAAGTGAAGGATGTCTTAACTGATGAATGGGCGTGGCCCAGATCCCGTGATTTCGAGATCTGGGAGCGATTTGTGTTTTTCCACAGAATCAAGAAAATCCAATTTGGGTACCTGAGCGTTTGACTCAAAAAATTGCCTTCTGCTCTTCCTGAAGATGATTACTATTATTACTGGGAATGGTAAAAGGTTAATTTGTCACCCTGTAGGCTATTGCCTGGCCAACCCATGTCAGTTCATAGCAATTCTACTGTTTGAAATAAGACTGGCATAATCTCTGGCCTTGGTTTCTATGGGGTGCTGTCCAATGAGCAAGGGTCATACATCCCTGACCCCCTTTGCAAGGTTGATGGGAGAGAACTTCGTGCTGTATAATGTTTCAGCTACCAGAAAAAGGTGATACCAGGTTGATCAATATTCAATACAATAACTGGAAATAATAATGCCACTAGTACTTCAGTATGTGCTAGATCACCTTTTTCTGATAAGCACTAATGTGCAGTGGTGCTTAAATTGTAATAGCTCTGATGTAGTCTGCTATTTAGCTGAATGCTGGGATGGCACCAATGACACGCAGTGATGGTTAAGATTCCTCCTTTGTGCCAATCCCAGTGGAGGCAAACCCAGATACCTTTCCTATTCTTAATTTGAGCCAAAAGAGATTTTGAATTACGGCAGCCATAATTTCAATTGTGTCACTGTTGCCGCAGGGGAGACCAATCAAATACAGACAGCTGAGACTGTCAATCAGATTGTATAAAGAACTGCAGGGAGATACAAGAAAGAATTTAATACCCATTTGTCATCTGGCCTTCTATTAGCCAATCAAAGGATAGGTTTAGTTCAAGAACAAATTGAAGCACTGTATCATAACACAGCTGTCTTGTGTTTCCTCCCTTAGAGGTTTATGCATTATTCCTTTTAAATTTTCTCAGAATTTTCAACAGAGCAAAAAAATCATTATCTGAAAGAAACTGGTCCATGAAAGCAGAGCAACTATCAAGACAATTGCTGATGCAGATTGCTGTCCTCAACAGCACTTCCCCATCACAGTTGAAGACTTTACCTCCATTACCTTTCTTTTTCAAGGAGTGGGCGGGCATGTTTGTCCTGGGGAGCTATTGTCCTCCTGGGATGCGGAGTGGTTTATTGGCCGTTTAAAAGGGAACATGCCAGACACAAAGTGGTTGTTTACCAAGCTATGACCACCATTAAAAAAGGGTGCTTCTCCCAACATATGGGGCCTCTTTGAAAATCAAAGTTCCCCTAGAAATTGTGGAGTCATTGTATCCAGGGACGGCAACTTTCCCTTTAGCTCAGACCAACCCAAGACACGGGCCCGGGTGGCCGATAGGGTAACTGACCAGTTTGGATGAGAACGACCAAGACAGGAGCAATGACAAGATTGATGTGACACCCAGATCTAGACCAGTCATTTTATTAAAACAAAAAGGAGATGAGAGCGGCGCGCAAAACAAAGATGGCGCATCATCCAGCCTTGTCTGATATAAACACTCACTGCACTTGTGCAGGCTTGTCCCCTGCTAGGGCTCCCTCTAGTGGTGAACAGTGGTACTGCACATGTGCGGTTTATGCAAGGTGTCACCGTTATTATGCTAATGAGGTGATTCCTCCCGCCAATCCCTGAGGACAAGTTGGGGATCCAAGCCCCACCAATCCCTGAGAGATAATTAGCATACTGTTGTTCATATAAGCCAAATGCTGCTCTCCCTGTTCAAAGAGCTGTAACACTAAGAAGAGCTGTAACACTAAGAAGAGCTGTAACACTAAGAAGAGCTGTAACACAGAAAAGGCTTGTTCGCAGAAGAATCTGTTGCCAGACATTACGCCGAAAAAATGGCAAATAAGGCCTGTTTGACTTCCAGAATCTTCTAAGACAAAATGGATATGCTTCATATACTTGTTATCTGCTGCCAGGAATGCAGGGAACTGGGACTCTCTCCTTGTCCTTTCAGCCTAGCCAAGCAGTGAGTTCCTGACCAACAAGAAACTCAAGGGCAGAAAAAGTGGGGTAGCTCTTGAGCTTTGCACCTGTTGACATCTGGTTTCTATATTCACACATGTTCACATAAACATGCAGCACCACCCCATACACAGGAAAAATTTCTAATATCCAAAACCCTAGCCACAGACATTCCCAATCATGCCCTTCACTGTTGTAGCACCTGAAATACATTTTTAGTCTAGACACTGCAACCAGATGTGGAATGTTCCGTTATATATTAGAAAGTTCTAGAGAGACACTTTGAAGTGTAATTGTCTAAGAAGACTAAGTTGTATAGTTTGGCAACTATTTATTTATTTTATGTTTACTTATTTATTTTACATCCCAATCCCTGCTCCCATCAGTCACCCTCCCCCACAACCCTTCCTCCATTCCCATCTCTCCTCCTCTGAGACGCTGCCTCATACCACCTTGGAACTTTGAATCTCCGCAAGGCTAGGGCTTCCTCTCCTACTGAGGTCAGACAAGGCAGCTGAGCTGTATATATCCCACATACAGGTTTTGGGATAGCCCCCTTTCTAGTTGTTCAGGACCCACATGCAAACAAAGCCAAGCATCTGCTACATATGAGTCGGGAGGCCTAGGTCCAGCCTGTGTATGTTCTTTGGTTGGTGGTTCAGACTCTGAAAACCCCAAGGGTTCAGGTTAGTTGATGCTGTTAATCTTCCTGTGGAATTCCTATCTCCTTTGGGTCCCAGGCATCCTTCCTCCCCTGTTCCTTTATGAGTCCCCAAGCTCCATCTACTGTTTGAGTGTGGCAGTCTATATCTGACTCAGTTTCTAGGTGGAGCTTTTCTGAGGACATCATGCTCCTGCCTGCCAGCATAACAGTATTATTAATAGTGTTAGGGATTGCTGCTTGCCCATGGATTGGATCTCACGTTAGGCTGGGTATTGGTAAGGCATTCCTAAGTCTCAGGTCAATCCCCCATGCCTGCCTTTCTTGTAGGCAGGATTAATTTTGGGTTGAAGGTTTTCTGGGTGGGTTGGTATCTCTATCCCTCCACTGGGGTTCCTGTATGGCTACAGGAGTGGGGGTGGCTGCTTCAGGTTCCATATCCTCAATGTTGTGAGTCACAGCTAAGGTCACCTCCATTGATTCTTAGGTGCCCCCTTATCCCTGGTCTCTGTCTCCTCTAAGAGATGCCCCCAACCTCCTCACCCCTTCAGTTGTGCCATTGAGTTTCATGGCTATCTAGCCCTATCCCCTGTTCTTCCCTACATCTGATCCTGAAGCCCACCATTCTCCTCCTCATCCCATTCCTCCCAGTCCACTCCCTCCATCTGCCTCTTATGACTATTTATCACCCCTTCTAAATGTGATTCAAGCTTCCTCCCTTGGGCCATCCTTTTTGGTTAGCTTCTTTGGGTTTGTGGAGTGTAACATGATACCTTATTTTATGTCTAATATCCACTTGTAAGTGAGTACATACCATGCATGTACAATTGGGGCTGTGTTACCTCACCCTGGATGATATTCTCAAGTTCCATCCATTTCCTGCAAAATTCATGGTATCTTTGTTTTTAATAACTGAATAGTATTCCATTGTTTTGATGTGCCACATTTCCTTCATCCATTCTTCAGGTGAGGAATGTATAGGTTGTTTACGGTTTCTGGCTCCCTGAGTAAAGCCTCTATAAACATAGTTGAGCGAGTATCTTTGTGAGATGTTGGAGCGTCTTTTGTGTATATGCTCAGGAGTGACACAGCTGGGTCTTGATGTAGAACTATTCCAAATTTTCTGAGAAACTTCAAAGTGGTTGTACAAGTTTGCACTCTCACCAGCAATGAAAAAGTGTTCCGCTTGTGTCCTTGTGCTATCTCTTTAAGCTTTTTAATTTTAGCCATTCTGATCAGTTTAGAATGGAACCTCAGAGGTTTATGGCTTTTTTTAAATTTTTTTCTTTGCAATTCCCTCCTGACTAAGAACTTTGAACATTTCTTAAAGTGCTTCGGGGACATTCAAGATTCTTCTGTTGAGAAATCTCTATTTAGCTCTGTACCCCACTTTAAAAATTAGGTTATTCGAGTTGTTGGTATCTAACTTCTTGTGCTCTTTGTAAATTTTGAATATTAGTCCTCTCTTAGATATGTAGGGTTGGTGAAGGTCCTTTCCCAATCTGTGGGATGCCTATTTGTCCTATTGACAGTGTCCTTTGCCTTCCAGAAGCTTTGCAGTTTTATGAGGTCCCATTTCATCAACTGTTGATCTTAGAACCTGATCCATTGGTGTTCTCTTCAGGAAATAGCCTTTTGTACCAATGCATTTAAGGTTAATTTTACTTTCTTTTCTATAAGATTTAGTGTATCTTGTTTTATGTTGAAATCCTTTATCCACTTGGACTTAAGTTTTGTGCAGGGTAATAAATATAGATATACTTTCATTCTTCTACATGTAGACATCTAGTTAGTCCAGCACCATTTAATGATGATTCTTTCATAATTTTCTATTGTATGATTTTGGCTTCTTGGTCAAAGATCAAGTGTCTATAGGTCAAAGGGTTTATTTCTGGGTCTTCTATTCAATTCCATTGATCGATGTATCTGCTTTTTTTTCTTTTTTAAAAATTTTTATTAGATATATTTCTTTACTTACATTTCAAATGTTATTCCCCTCCCGGTTTCCTGCCCATAAGTCCCCATCCCCTCCTCTCCCCCTCCCCCATATGGGTATTCCCCGCATACATCTCCCTTACTGCCCCCCATATTCCCCTGCACTGAGGGTCCAACCTTGGCAGGACCAAGGGCTTCCCCTTCCACTGGTGCCCCAACAAGGCTATTCTCTGCTATATATGCAGTTGGAGCCCTGGGTCAGTCCATGTATAGACTTTTGGTAGTGGTTAGTCTCTGGAAGCTCTGGTTAGCATTGTTGTTCTTATGGGGTTTCAAGCTCCTTCAACTCTTTTAATATTTCCTCTAATTCCCCCCAAGGGGCATCCTGTTCTCAGTTCAGTGGTTTGCTGCTTGCATTGATCTCTGTATTGGACATGCTTTGGATGTGTCTCTCAGGAGAGATCTATATCTGGTCCCTTTCAGCATGCATTTTTTAGCTTCATCAATCTTATCTACTTTTGGTGGCTGTATATATATATATATAATATGGGCCATATGTGGGTCAGGCTCTGAATGGCCATTCCTTGAGTCGCTGCTCTAAGCTTTGCTTCCATATTTCCTCCTATGAATATTTTCCCCTTTTAAGAAGGAGTGGGGGCATCTGCATTTTGGTCATCCTTCTTGAGCTTCCCGTGGTCTGTGGATTGCATCCTGGGTAGTTCTAGCTTTTGGCCAATATCCACTGAACAATGAGTGCATACCAAGTGTGTTTTTCTGTGATTAGGTTACCTCACTCAGGATGATATTTTCTAGTTCATTTCATTTGCCTATGAATTTCATGAAGTCATTGTTTTTGATGGCTGAGTGGTACTGTGTAGATGTACCACATTTTTTGAATCTATTCTTCCGTTGAAGGGCATCTGGGTTCTTTCCAGCTTCTGGCTATTATGAATAAGGCTGCTATGAACATAGTGAAGCATGTGTCTTTGTTGTATGCTGGAGCATCTTTTGGGTATATGACCAAGAGAGGTATAGCTGGGTCCTCAGGTAGTGGAAAGTCCAGTTTTCTGAGGAACCTCCAGACTGATTTCCAGAGTGGTTGTACCAGTTTGCAATCCCACCAACAATGGAGAAGTTTTCCTCTTTCTCCACATCCTTGCCAGCATCTGCTGTCACCTGAGTTTTTGATCTTAGCCATTCTGACTGGTATGAGGTGGAATCTCAGGGTTGTTTTGATTTGCATTTCCCTGATGACTAAGGATGTTGAACATTTCTTTAGGTGCTTTTGGCCATTTGATATTCCTTTTTGTATCAGCATCATGCTTTTAAATCACTAATACTCACAGTACAACTTAAGGTCAGGGATGGCAATTCATCCAGAAGTTGTTTTATTGTTCAGGATTTTCTTTGTTATTCTGAGTATTTTTTTCCATGTAAAGTGGAGAATTGCTTTTTCAAGCTCTATAGAAAAATGTGTTTGAACTTTGATGAGGATTGCATTGAACCTGTAGATCGCTTTTGTTTAGATGACCATTTTCACTATGTTAAACCTACCTATCCATGAACATGGGAGAGATTTCCACATTCTGATATCTTCTTCAATTTCTTTCTTCAGGTACTTGAAGTTCTTGTCATACAGGTCTTTCACTTGCTTGGTTAGAGTTACACTAACATATTTTATATTATTCGTGGCTATTCTTTGTTGATCGTTGTCTATATGCAGGTGAAGGCAGACACAAGATAAGGCAAGTCTTGTGGTTGGGCAGTGAAAAAGTAAGATGGGAACAGAGTTTTGGAGAGGGGAGAGAGAAGAGAAAGGAGAAGAAGAACTAAAATGGAGGCTAGATCTGTGTGCCCTTAATGGGCCACGGGTAATTATGAATATTTCACAAGGAATGGAATTTTACTGGACAATTTGTCTTATCTAGATGGACAGTTTATATCACTATTAATTGGCTCTGAGTTTATTGTGTGAACGTTTTTGTGAAGAGAGAATTTAAGATATAAATCAGATTGATAAATTATAAGCTTATTGAATTTTCATATTAACGGGTTACTGGGAGTTGTGACTATAACCACAGGGGGCATATGCTGGGAATGTGCCCACAACAAGAGAGCCACAAGATAGGCAGTCTCTATAAGGAATTGGCATGTCAACAACCCACCTTAGGAACTAGATAGACGGCAAGATTGCTGCAGGACTCAGAAAGTAGTCAGCAGCACTGTGGGATGGAAATTGGGAACTTAACATGTCATCCATTGGGTGGAGACATTTTGCTGATTGAGATAAAAATACCCTGCAGTGCCATGTGGCCTGCCGGAGCCAGCAATAACATGGGTTGGTAAATTCTTTTGTAATATTTACCACTACAATTGTTAATAGTGTTGTTTCCTGAATTTCTTCCTTGACATTTTTATCATGTGTATAAAGAAGGGCTACTGATTTATTTGAGTTAATTTTGTATCGAGCCACTTTGCTAAAGGTGTTTGTCAGCTATGGGAGTTCTCTGGCAGAATTGTTGGGGTCCCTTATGAATGCTCTCATATCATCTGCAAATAGCTATACTCTGACTTCTTTCTTTCCAATTTGTATCTCCTTGATCTCATTTAGTTGTCTTACTGCTCTGGCTGGAACTTCAAGTACTATATGAATGAAGTGGGCAGCCTTGCCTTGTCCCTGACTTTAGTGGAAACGAGTTTAGTTTTTCTCTATTTAGTTTGATGTTGGCTATTAGTTCACTGTGTATTACCTTGATTATGATTTGTTATGTGCCCTATATCCATGAATTCTCTAATGCCTTTAACATGAATGTGTTTTCAGCATCTATTGACATGATCATATAATTTTTTTCTTTCATTTGTTATATGGTGGATTACATTGATAGATTTTTGTATATGAAACCATTCCTCCATTTCTGAGATGAAGCCTGAATGGTCTTGATAAATAATGTCTTTGATGTGTTTCTGGATTCAGTTTGCAAGTATTTAATTGAGTATTTTTGCATCAGTGTTCATAAGAGAATTCAGTCTGAAGTTCTCTTTCTTACTTTGTTGCATCTTTGTGTGGATTAGATATTATGGTGACTGGGCCCTCCTACAATGAGTTTTACAGTGTCCCTTGTGTTTCTATTTTGTGGAATAATTTGAGGAGTATTGTGATTAGCTCTTCTTTGAAAGTGTGGTAGAATTATGCACTAAAACCACCTGGCCCTGGACTTTGTTTTTTTTGTTTGTTTGTTTGTTTGTTTGTTTGGAGACTTTTAATGACTGCTTCTATTTCTGTAGGTGTTAGGGAGCTATTTGATAATTTACCTGGTCTTGATTTAACTTTGTTAAGTGGTACTGGTCATTGTTCTAGAAAAATCATCTATTTCTTTAAGATGTTTCTAATTTTGTGGAGTATAGGCATTTGAAGTAAGACCTAATGATTACTTGAACTTCTTCAGTGTCAGTTATAATGCATCCCTTTTCATTACTGATTTTCTTTATTTGGATACACGCTCTCTGTCTCTTGGTTAGTTCAGCAAAGGGTTGTCTATCTTGTCGATTTGCTCAAGAAAACAGCTTTTGGTTTTGTTAATTCATTGCATTGTTTTCTTTTTTCTAATACATTGATTTCAGCCCAGATTTTGATATTTTCTGCCTTCTTACACCTCTTTGGTGTGTTTGCCTCTTTTTTCTATAGCTTTCACTTGTTCTTTTAAATTGATGATATGATAGCTTTCTAATTTCTTTATGGAAACACTTATTACTTTCCTTGGGTCCCATAAATTTGGGTATATTGTGCCTTCATTTTCACTGCATTCCAGAAAGTCTTCAATTTCTTTATTTCTTCCCTAACCCAGAGATCTTTGAGTAGAGAGTTGTTCAAATCCAATGAGTATGTAGGCTTTCTGGTGTTTCTGTTGTTGTTGAAGCCCAGTTTTAATCCATGGTGGTCTGATAAGATGCAAGGCATCATTTTGATCTTCTTGTATCTGTTGAGGTTTGCTTTGTGAATGACTATATGGTCAATTTTAGAGAAGGATCCATGATGTGCTGAGAAGTTTGCATGAAATATTGTATAGATGTCTGTTAGGTCCATTTGATTCATCATCATCATCATCATCATCATCATCATCACCATCATCATCACCACCACCACCACCATCATCATCATCATCACTATTATTGTTGTTATTATTTTCATTATTTCTGTTTAGTTTTGTCTGGATGACCTGTCAATTTGTTTGAGTGGGATGTAGAAGTCTCCCACTTGTAATGTGTGGAGATTGATGTACAATTTAAGCTTTAGCAATGTTTCTTTTACAAAAGCTGGTGTCCTTATGTTTGGGACATAGATACTCAAAAGTGAGATATCATCTTGGTAGGTTTTTTTCTATTTTTTATCAAAAAATATGAGGTGTCCTTCCTGCTCTCTTTTGATTACTTTTGGTGTATAGCCTATTTTATCAGATATCAGTAGAGTGGCTACTCCAGCTTGCTTCTTGCATCCATTTGCTCAGAAAACTTTTTTCCAGCACTTTTACTGCAAGATAATGTTTATCTTTATTGCTGAGGTGTGCTTCTCATATGCAGTAGAATGGCAGATCCTGTTTTACCATCCATTCTGTTAGCAGGTGTCTTTTTATTGTTTCCTCTTTTAAATCCCTCTATCTATAAAAGATTTGTTTTTCTTGTGTTTCAGTTCTGTTAGAATATCCAGGGTTTGCTGTAGTGGGCTGTGCTTTGGAGGTGTCATATTGCCCTGGCTTTGGTTTTGTTCTTTTGAGAGGTTTTAGCCATCTGGATGATTTTGGTTCCTGGGTGTTCTTGTTATAGTAGGCATTGGGAGGGGGTGAGGTCTCTCCGGGATAGCAGAATGTTGAGGGCAAGTTTTGCAAGTCTTAATTCTATGTAGATTTATTAGAATTTTTACAAGTGGACAAAGTTGGACAAATTGTTCCTGATTTGGAATCATTTTCTCATTCATGGTTTCAAGTTAATCATGTGACCCTTACAGACAGCCTTGTTCTAACATAAACAAGTTAAAATACCCATTTTTCGAGTACACTTCTAATGGAGTTAAGATCATTCATGCAACTGTCACCACTATCCATCTTCAGAATGTTTTTGATTTCCCCAGCTGAATCTCAAGCAATGTTCTACTCCCTTCTCCATCATCTCCAAACAATATCTACTCTTCTGTAGTTATAAATTCTGTCTGATTATTTATTCCCAGTCCCCCATGTAAGTGTAGTCATACATATGTCCTTTTGTGACTGACTTATTTCATTTAACACAATGTTTTCAAGGTCAATCCATATATATATATATATATATATATATATATATATATATATATATATCACAGTTTTAATTCCATTGAAATGTGGCTCGAGTTCCATTCTTGCTTGATACTTATCCAGAATGGCACCCTTAAGGCTCATGCTTTGCAGACATGACCCAGTGTCACAATGTTCACCCAGTACTGATTTGATTTTAAGGGCTTCACCCTCATGAATGGCTTAACCCCTTTGTTGGATTCCTAGGCTTATTGGACTTAAGAGAAGGGGTTTTGCTACAAACATGTGAAGACCCCTGGTTGACATGAGATGAACAGCTGTCCTCTGCTTATCCTCAGTCCGTGATGTTCCACTTTATCATGGGCCTGAAAGCAGACAGGATCTAAAAATTCACTTAAGTGAATTTAAGTCATTTCTCTAGGCTGTGTGGTAAGTGCCTTTACCCATAGAAACATCTTGCTTGCTTGCAGTTTTATAACAAAACAATAAAATCTTTATTGGAAAAAAAGTAGAGATTCGAAAAGCAAGATAATGAGTTCTCTACCCATTGTTATAAATAAAGTTTTATTGGGAGGCAGCTGACTTTTCTTAGTGATGCTTTCATTGTCTCATAGTACATATTTAAGTTATTAGAGACCATATTAACTTCAAACGTGAGAATACATATCAGCCTGCCCATTTTGTACAAAATTTATTAACCATTTTTCTAAAAGATTATTCTCCAATGTCTTAACCAGTACTGGACCCCCTTTTTTGTCATGTAACAAATACCATCCTGCCAGGTAAGAACCACTGGTAAAATACTGGCAAGGCCGCTTATAAGGTAACCAATGCTCTGTTGGTTGGACCTAAAACTGCTTATAGGGATAAACAATGCTTCATTTGGTAGACTTAAGGCCTGCTCCAGAGTGGGGAATTCGTGGCTGATCCTTTAAACAAGATCAAAGCCAATAGTTATGGAGGTCATTGGCCTGGGGAAATCTACAACTGTTGTTGTGCTAAATAGTAATGCTGTAAAATGGCCTCAAAATATTTATGTGTCCCATAGATTTGTGTTGCTCTCAACTTTGGTCAAAGAAAGTTCTTACTGCAGTGGATCGTGGTTAATGATGGGTGGTGCTGAGACTGAGGAACTGAGACATCAGCCATAGACAGGACATTTATACAAACTTGCTGCCCACTCTAAGGTACCAAGGCACATCACAAAAGACCTAAGAATGTAAGATCTAGAGAATGGGGAGGAGTCCTGTAAAATACTGCCCTCTAGATGCATTATGTACATCTAATACATAAACCCACAGCAACCATAGTCACCTGCACAAGACTTAACTTGCCCAAGGTCAAGTCAATTAAAAATTTCAGCATGGGTGGGGATAGACTACTGAGGCCCCAGCCCTCCCAGTGGAGCTATTGGAAGTGGATGGATTCTGGAGGAGCGAGAGTCACTTTTCATTAGAAATTTGGTGACTAATAAGTTGCTTGAAAGCTCTTGTAGATGATCACACACCCATGTGCATATGTGCAGCACTAATTAGACTCTGAGGTCAAAAATAATGATGAAAATGAAGTTAAAATGAGAAATAAAATTGGTAGAAAAATGAGTTTAAGAGGAATGGCAGGGGGAATTGTGGAGAAGGAGAGGAGATGGATATGAACAGGCTACATGTTTAAAATCTTCTACGGGTACATAATTATTTTTAAAATGCCCTCTGATTAGTGTACTTCTAAATAAGCACCTACACAAAGAGTCATAACTCTACCTCCTCTTTTGATGATATTTTTGTATGCAAAACACAATCAGTAATAAACTCTATAATTAATAGATGCCAGAAAAATACAGCAGGGGGCATACATACACAAAAATAAATTTGATTACCTGAGACTCAAACTTTCTTAAATGTGCCGTGGTGTATGTGCTTGACCTGACAACCCCATTACAGTTTCCTAAAACCAGGATTAGTAATAAGCTCAACCTTCTAAAACTCCAGGTTTATTTAGGGACATTTCCATCTTTTCCTCAATAGCTCTGTCATCTCCAACTAGACAGCCTTTCTCTGTGCTGCGTGGAGCAGTCCCATTCAATCAGAATTAAAACCCTGAGAAGACTTTACTGCCTGTGCCCAGGCAAAGTTTGGATGTATCTTCTCTGATGTCACTGACTACCACTAATAATAATAGTAGCAGTAATTAAGGCTTAATTTCTGGCTTCCTGGGGTAGGGCTCCTGAGAACATTCAATGGGTCCTCAACCAATAGCCGATGACTAGACTTCAACAGTGTAAGACTGAATATGACTTCTAACACTTGTGAGCGCCTTTTCTGACCAACTTCCCCATTGTTATCCTGCAATGCTATACTCCAGATAATTAAGAAGGTGAATACTACTTGCAAAAGCTCTATCTGTTCTTTGGAGTCTTTACCCTTAGCCTCATAGACACTACTCCTCTATCTGGCTCTAGGTCGAAAATCTCCTGCAAAGGAGGAGTTGCTGTGTAATGGTAGCTACTGACTTGCATCAAAATTATTCATCCTACAGAGCAATTGTTCAAGGTCCCAGCTTTTGCTTTTTAGTTGAAATCGCTGCTGGAATGCTTTACTTATAGGCATCACTAAGTATTAACTGCTTGGTAAAAGTTTCATTCAAAGGATCTCAGAGGGGAACAAATTTTGGGAAGAATTTCATGTTTGGGTTTTCGTTTGTTTAATATGATACAAAATCAGAAATTGAGGTAACAATGAGAGCAGAAGTGAAAGGCATTGTGCTCACCAACTATCCTTAGCTCTTCTGTTGCTCTATACTCTGTCTGTACACCCTGTCTCTACAAGCTACATTTCTCAAACTTCCGGACCGCAGCTACCAAGTTTTCTTCAGCTTCATTGCCCTCAAGGACTGGAGGACAATGAGGAGCTGAATTACCAAGGCCACAAAACAAGCTTCTTTGGCTGATGGACACCTAGATGAATCTTCTTCACTCTGCTTTTATCAATGGGAGAGATTTTTTTTGCAAATACAGAAAATGGAATTCACAGAGATCAAATCAAATTGAGAAAAGGGCCTTTTATAAGGCTTCTACTTAGTTTTGAAATAATTCATATTTTAGTTTATGTTTCTCATCTACTGATGATAGAGAAATTGATGTGTTTTCAACCTCACATATCAGATTCATCTAGGTAGACTTCTTCAGATGTCACAGGCTGTGAAAATGAATATCATATCCATAAACCTCATTATCCCCTACTATTTTATCATGCCATCAGGTGACTCCGTGAACTTTCCGTCATGTTCATGAAGCCTCAGAAAACCTTACTCCAGCTGACCATGAAATTAAATACATTTGTAGCTGACCTCTGAGGACAGACCAGTGACAGACATGAAGAGTCTTTCTAACTCCACAAGGACACAAGAACAGAGAGCCAGGTTTTTTTACCTTCAGCATTGAGTGATGCTCTAGCAGGTTCACTGAGGGCAAGCTGACTCAATATTTCTTTTTAAAGACCAAAATAGAAACTTTATTATCTCTTGGTCTTCAAGATAATTCTATAATGATGTGACATTTCACAGGCACAAAAAAGCACAGATGCCTTCCTTTGACATGTGAACAAAATCATAAAGCATTCAACTAAACGTACAAATTAATACCAAATTCTAACAATAGAATACATGATTTACCACAAATACAAAGGAATATCACACACTCACATACAAACACATGCACACAAATGCACACACACTTGTGCACGTGTGTGTGTGTATTCATATATACTAATACATAAATGTATAAATGAAAGCCAATCGCTAACAAACTAATACATACCTTACATACCTTATCAGGTATGCACAGAAGCATCCCCATGCACATGTATACACTGGTATTAAAAAATATATATATATATAATATATGAATGCAAAATTTAATACAAATTTTACATTTTTATATGTACACATAAATATTGTGATATATACATATACTAACTATGCACTTATACACACGCACACACACACCCACATTAATATATGTGGGTGTGTGGGTGTGTGTGTGTGTGTGTGTGTATACTTTACACATATGCTAAAAGTAGCTCTGAGAGAAGTATCTGAATAGAATATTAGAGTTTAATATATCTAAATTTATAAATAAAGATACTTTAATCAAAACAAGTCATGGTTCATAAGATATTCATATATGTGATATATACACATATATATATATATATATATATGATGTGGGTATGTACAGATGTGTATTTTACAGGGACACACATCACAGTGAGAGAGGGAGAGAGAGAGAGAGAGAGAGAGAGACAGAGACAGAGACAGAGACAGAGACAGAGAGACAGAGCAGGAATTACTGTATCAACTAAAGTACCTGTCAGTGACATAATAGAAATTACTCTTAAAAGAGTGGATACCTGAATTCTAGCTAAAATAGAACTGCATTTGTCATCTCCTTTTCTTTGCTGTGACAATATCTAAAAGAAAAAACTGAAAACAGAACAAACTTCTACTCTGGCTTGTGGTTGACATGACTACAGTCCATTATGGCTGGACCAGTTCAGTTGTTTACAACAGCAGTTTCTCACATGGTGTTGACTATGAAGAAGAGATGACGTAGAAACTTGACCTGTCTCTCAAAGCTCATCTAGGTAGTCTATATATGCCAGATAGACTCCATGTTCCCAAAGTTTCACAACCTTTAAAACCAGTGCCATCAAATGGGTCTCAAAAATTCAAAAGTGCAAGCCTTTGGTTGACATTTTATATTCAAATCCTAACAGATGTTGACTTTGGATTGCTGAGCCTTTTAAGAATGTGTAGCCTTTATGAAAGGTGAGGTCCTCCAGGACAGAAGAACATGATTGGACTGGACAAAATTATCTGCAGAGAAAAAACACAGGATGGGGAATGTGTCAGGAAGATGAGGGACAGAAGAGCACAAAAGGAGGCTGACATTGATGTCATGGCAGTCTAAGGAATTATCAGAGCACACACTTGGTACTCTTAATGGCCTGGACAGACGCTATGTGGTGCTTTGATCTACTAACTCTTCTGAACTTCAACCAGGTTGCCCATGTATACAGGACTTGAGTAAAAACCAAGAATAAATCAGTTAACAAAAACCTGCCTTCCAGATAAAGCCTGGCGTGGAGCAGCATGCTAGAAGACGCTAGAAGAATGAGCCAGAAGCCGGCAGTGCGCAGGGACAGGAATCTGCAATCCCTGGCAAAGGTGAGAATGGCTGGCTGT
The DNA here is from genome assembly GCF_011064425.1 of Rattus rattus. NCBI lineage: Eukaryota > Metazoa > Chordata > Mammalia > Rodentia > Muridae > Rattus > Rattus rattus. Next base: position 34,613,940 of record NC_046159.1, on the reverse strand, counting down.
TATAAATAAGGCTGCTCTGAACATAGTGGAGCGTGTGTCCTTTTTATATATTAGAGCATCTTTTGGGTACATGCCCAGGAGTGGTATAGCTCAGTCTTCAGGTCCTATGTCCTATGTTCAATTTTCTGAGGAACTGCCAGACTGATTTCCAAAATGGTTGTACCAGCTTGCAATCCCACCAGCAATGGAGGAGTGTTCCTTTTTCTCCACATCCTTTCCAGCATCTTCTGTCTCCTCAGTTTTTATCCTAGCCATTCTGAAAATCAGAACTAATTTTGTCCCATTAAACCAAAGGTAAGGCAAAAAGACATATGTCCCTGACCGTAGGAAAAGAATGAGATAGACATTCTTACCTGAAGCACTTCTGATCACTGACAGGTACAGTAAGGATTCCTATTCTTACCACATAAGAGAAAAGTGGTAAGTGAGTAACCTGAATCATCTGAGGCGACAGTAGAGCTACCTTTTCCATGGTAAGGACTTAGACACTAGAGTAGGCTCTCTTCTTCACTCTAGTAGTTACCTCTGTTTTCTTCATGTGATCTGCCTTTCCAGGAGGGGATGGTGGTTGTCAACACTCTCAACTCCAATTCTCACTAGTTTAATATCACCGTGAAATATTAAAATTCCATTCTAACATCCTTTACATATACACAATAGCCCCTTGATTGACGTTTGAGACTCTGTCATTCTACAATTACTGACATCGTTTTCAATGTTCTTATGCCGATCAAATAAACCCGTTCTTCTCATAGAGCACCTATGCATATACCGTACTGTTTTCAGAAATGAGGGGAACTGTGCCTGGAACAATCTGGATTAGATAATCACCCTCAAAGGGACATAATGTAGAGTGAACAGGGTGATTAATTCCCAATCAGATATCCAGAACCAAAGAACAAGGAATTGACTAAATAACACAGACGTATCACACATCCTGAATAGTGGATACAACACGATGTTCCCTCAATGTCATGTCTGTTGACTTCCCCTTTAATAAAATTAGAAAGCATCACTATAAGGACACTGTGGTTGTTTAAATAAAAATGCCCCCCATAGCCTTGTAGAGAATGGCATTATTGGAGTATATGGCCTTGTTGGATAAAGTGTGTCACAGAGGGGAGGGGCTTTGAGGTTTCAGAAGCTAAAGCTAGGCCCAGTGTCACTCTCTTCCTACTGCCTACCGATCTGAATGTAGAACTGCCACTACCTCTCCAGCACCATACCTGCCTGTGCGCCACCAGGCTTTCCACCACTTTTATAGTAGACTAAACCTCTGAACTATAAGCCAACCCCAATTAAATGATTTCCTTTCTAAGAGTGACCATAGTCATAGTGTCTCTTTGAAGCAATCAATACCCTAACTAAGACAGGAACCATACAATTAGATAGGAAGAGCTAGCAATAGAGGCCTCCTTCTAGAACAGCTTTCTCAAGCTATAGGAAGTAATAAGAACACAGTTGCAGAACAGCACAGAGAGAATTCTCCAAAGCAGGTAACAGTGTTGGCATCTGACCAGCTGATCTTGTTTGCATTTCTAAATTAAGTTTTTAATATTCACACTGTTGAGGTGATTTTTGTTTTTGGCATTTGACTTTTGTCTCAGACACAAAATGTCATGGTATTTTTTAAAGTGCATAGATCAGAAGCCAATGAAAAGCAACTGCCTTCTGGCTTTAAAACCACCAGCACATACTCATGCAGAGATGAGAAATCATGGAAAAGCCAAAAAGTTCTTTGAGACTTTCCAACAGGGGCTGAATGGAGCATTTCCTGTTATGAATTTCCAAACACTAGCAGTGCCTACGTTTTAAATAACACTGGAAATGTACTTTCCAATGCCTACAATATCGGAAGAGTTGCAAATATATAATCAAGAGGAGAGGCCATTTCTATGGCTCTCACAAACATTAAGTATATGTGGAAACATGATTAATAAATACTGCTCAGGTACGTAAGGGGCTACATGCACTGACTCTAGTACCAAGGATGCTAGGGTAGAAGTTTGAGGTCTACCTGAGCAACTTAGCAAGACCCTGCCTCAAAAATCCTGACAGCAAAGACAAGCAAAGGTTATAGTTATTTATCTTCTGGATGTCAAAGTAGATTGAAGTTAGAAAAATGATGAGGATTGTCACCGTATGACCACGGTTGTGACATCCCTCGGTAGCATGGGACACTGCTCTTCTCAGAGACTGGTCTTTCTACCACATATCTGCACGTTCTCTTCCTTCCTTCCATAACGCTCTGAGGTATTCAAAAACAGAACTGGTTTGTCTCCTACCATTGAAACGATGCTACTGACATGTGACATTTGCCAAGTGTTTATCATGTTCTCGGCTCTACATTGAGCAGTGTGAATGAACTAGTTCTTCAGATTATCATGCCATACTTGAGAACAGCATGCTGGTATCTTGATCACCTTTGGTGGCTGCTGCAGGCCTTCGACAATGAGGCCACAAACGTCCCCCTATCCCTCATCTTACCTCTTCTCTTCTACCTGAACCTTTGACACACATTGCTTTCACTTGACACAGCTGAGTTAGATCACATTTACTTTGTGTTTTCTTCCTTGTGTATTGTATTTGCATACGCATAATGCATGGAGGTGGGTTCCTTTAAAAACATCACTGTGACTGAGTCATGGAAGTGCCCTGATACTTTTAGAGTGTCATTCTTTCCAGGTTGCTAGGAGGGTTTTTCTGGAGAGATCAAAGTATGAAGCAGGATATTGAGTCTAGGAGATTGGTCTTCCTAACCTGGATGTGCCTTGCTCAATCCACTGAGAACTTGGAGAGCCAAAAAGGACACCAAGAGGTAATTCAGTCTGTCTACTTATTTTTTCCTACCTTCAGACTAGAACTCTGGCTCCCTTGTTCTTAGGCTTTAATAATTAGACTCAATCCATACCAATGATTCTCTTGGGTTTTCAGCTTTTTAAATAGCAGACATGGGAATCCTGAAACCCGATGTTCCATTATCCCATAACCCTAGAGTCTCTCTCTCTCTCTCTCTCTCTCTCTCTCTCTCTCTCTCTCTCTCTCTCTCTCTCTCTCTCTCTCTCTCACACACATACACACACACACACACACACACACCTCTGTCTCTCTCTCTCAGAAGGGTTCTGTGAGTAAGCATGCTTACTATTTTTGCAAAGAGTTCAGGTCAGGATCTCAGCACCAATGTTGGTGACATCTGGTACCCTCATCTGACCTCCACAGATACTGGATGTACCACTGATGTAAATAAATGTATACAATTACTCACATGAATACATGAAACAAATAAATAATTCTTTCAAAAAGTATTCACACTTTTAATAAAGAAAATGCATGCATACATCTTTCTACGTATACATATTCACTCTCTGAAAATTTTTCATATGCTGTATCCGTATGTCTGCTACTTTGGAAAGTTACTCATTGAAAGACAGTTTGTGTGCTATCATTTTATTTAACATGACTTTTCCCTAAATGCCCTCACCTTTACTCATTATGTGTGTGCTCTTACCCTGTTTCCTTTTCTCTCCACATCTCTATAAAGTCAGTGGGTTTACCAACTTCCTGGAGCCTTGAATTACTGCTTTGAATTGATTATATTCAGCAACCAACTTGTAGCTCTGCTGTAAGCTTTGCTTCCTCTCAACTATTTTTTGACGGGTTGTCTTTTTTCTTTCTTTTCCTTAATTCTTTCTGTGTTGGTCAGAACAGGGACCGTTAGGCTAAGTGACCCACAGATTCAGTGACTTGGAACTGCAAGGTCATTTCTCATCCCAGGTCCATGTCTACTTCAGAGTGATTGGTGCAGCCTTTCATTCATCTTCAGCCTAGAGCTCAGGCTATTTTGAAGCCTACTGCATGACAGTGTGAACTTAGTCAGGTTTTCACTGCTGGAAATCTATTCCACTCGCAACAGACATGTGTAGCTTACATGAACATTTTACCTACCTTAGGGAGTCACATAACTAAGTATAATTATTTCAAGAAAGGGAGATAAGTACAATTCTGCAAGCAAAAGAGATAAAAGGATGCTGGTGCAAAGCCCTGATACTGTTCACTTTCATTTTCTTGAAGCACAGTGTTAAATAACTTTCTAGGAAATGATGTGTGGCAAATTAATGTTCAAGCTCTTGCATCTCTGTAAGTTCTCATGTTTTTCCTGTTTGTGAAGGATATAAGTAGCGAGAAGACCTGGATATGGCTTCAGATCACATTGCGATCTACACAAGGATCTGAATTGAGAATGAGAGTAAGTTTTGGGAAACTCTGGCCATTTGTTGTCTCAAAAGATCTAAAGACAGCGCAAATATTTAAACCTTTCTTTAGCTTCTGAAAATAAAATTTAAATATTTTTAGACTGAACATCAGTATAGAAAAGTATTAGAGTTGAATTCTCCAAGTTTTCATAATCCTAGAATATTTGTAATATATCCTGAAAGATGTCCTCTGATTTCTACAGGTGAGCTATGGCAAGAGCGTGTGCATGTACATGTACATGTATGTATAACGGAATCTTATAAATGTTACTTCTCCCACGTAAAGATGCCATCACGCTTATACTCAGACAAAAGTACCAGTTCCCAGATACAACAGGATAAAATATTGATGACATAGAGCAGCTCTGTCTGTCTTTCCAGAAGGATGTCTATCTTATTAAAGAAGATATCATTTGATTCAAGTAAGTTAATATTCATTGAAGAGCATGAATGGTTATTACATTGAGAAAGCCACTGTTGAGTGATGGGCCTTGCCAGAGCTTCTCACAGCACAGAGATGAGTAGGAACATCCATAACAAAAACATTTTCCTCCCCCATGTCTTTTTTAGTCTCCTCAAGTTCCCCAAACCATAAGTCTTACATTGGTTAAACATCTGTGTGGGTTAGACCCATGTTTCACACACCGGGTAACAAGTTTCAAAATATTTGTTTAAGCTCAAAGTTCCAAAAAGATTAGAGCCAGGATTGAACCAGACTTATATTTTTGAAGTCTGGTGCCCTTCTCATAGCACTGTAGCCAGCTCTGAGTGTAGAGGCCATGTGGGGAACGTCAGTACAAGTCTTTAGAGCATCTACAACTCACCGTCCTCATGGAGTGAGTTACAAATTCAGTCTCATCAGTTCCAACATCCTGAACATAGCCATCAATGGTGAAACACACCCTGGAGCCCAGAAAGGATATGAAAATCTCAATGGTAAATTCAAGGCTGAGTGCAGCAGACCTTCTCATTCAAGTTTGGTTAAAAAAAAAAAAAAAAAAACAAAAAAAACAAAAAAAAAAAAAAAAAAAAAAAAAAGAAAAAAAAAAAATAAACTGGCAGGGATTTATTTAGGGAGTGGAATCCCAACCACTCTCACGGGTGCCCCCACCTCCCCATTACTCACAAGCTCCAGGATTTCTGGAGATGTAAAAGCCTTTATTAAAATGCTAGGTGACATAATCATGGCAAAATTTTAGATCTTATTTAAATCTTGTTTTATTTTTTGTTGTTTTGTTTTAAATAGTGGATATTTCTAATACTTCAAAGGCAACTCCCTGGTGTAAGTTGCACAGGAAGAGGAGAGAGGAAGGGATGTTTTCATACACATGCACACACACACACACACACACACACACACACACACACACACACACACAGAGTGAGGCAAAGAGATAGATTGATGATAGATGATAGATAGATAGATAGATACATACATACATACATACATACATACATACATACATACATGGATAGATACATAGATAAGACAAGAGATTGATCGACTGTATCTGGCTGCAAATATGTAAGGCTCTGCATAATACTACAAATGGCCAGGAAAAATCCAAACTGTCAGAATGTTTTGCACAACAGGTTAAATGTTTACTAGTTTTCTAAAATGAATTTAAATACAAATTTAGGTTCTGGGCATTGAATTCAAGTCCTCACTCTCGTAAGGCAAGCTTTTTACTGGCTGAGCTACCTCCCAGGGTCCTGTTGTTAAGTGAATTTTTACTCTTCAGATGCTTACCACATCCCAATGTTTCCCTGGGTTCCTCCAAGGCTGACTTAAGCAATGATCTTCCATTCATTTAGTTAATTTTGTAAGAGATTCACAAATACAACAATGGAATGAGGACAGGAAGGCAGGGAGATAAAAAGAAAAAAGGGTATACTCATTATAGATTGATTGTCTCTCTCAAAATTTGTTGTTAATGTTCCTACCTGCAATGAATATATTTGAAGACGGAGCTAAAGAAACAACTGAGCCATGAGCAGGCTCTGCTTCAGACTTAGCAGTATCTCAGGATAGGCAGTCATCACATCAGGACACACACACGGACACACAGACAGACATCAGGAGGAGGGAGAGAGAGACAGAGAGAGAGAGAGAGAGAGAGAGACAGACCTACAGAGAGAGATGAGAGAGGAGAGAGACGAGACAGAGAGAGACAGACAGAGAGAGAGACCTATGAGGAGGTATAGCCAGCTACAAATTAAAGACAGGCTTAGAAGAAAGTGACCTCAACACATTGCTCTCTTACTTCTAGATCCTAGGACTGTGGGAAAATCAATTTCTCTCCTTGAAGCCTTCAGTTGGTAGAGTCTTGTTCGAACAGCCTGAAGCAATTCAGAGCTCCCGGACAATTGGTGCTCACTTCTGCCAGGGGCTTGATGGGAAACTGCATGGAGCATACATCAGAACTCCACTGCCGTTGAACGCAGGGGACGTGCCATGTGTCCTGGAATGACACTCCCTTAGTTGAGGACTGTGCCCAGGGACACATGCTCCTTCCACTTTCTGACTTTCCTAGCAATGGTGGAATTCCTGCAGCAGAAATATGCGGGCACGGGGATGAAGGGAGTCACTGAACTCTGGGGGTTCTGTCCATCTTTCTTTCAGGTAACCCAGAGACAGGCCAAGCAGATATAGATACCGGTTCGGTGTCAGCTGCTCCTGCTATACACATCTCTCACAACTGCCTGCTCTGCAAAGATCTATCAATCACTGGGCTGCTAACTACCACAGTAACAAGCCTCTACGTAAACGTCTGTGAACCATTCAGGAACAGATCTTCCCTTTCTAGTTTTCTAATCTTACGCCAAGTGGCTTTGCCAGGGACCACTTCTCTGACCACACAAGCTACTGCTACCTGCAGATCTTCAATGTGCTGGAAAGACTTTCTCAGTCTACCCTCTCAGCCTCTCCCTCTGCCCATGCAGTGGAGCAAATAGCACTAAACCTTCCCGGGGCCTTTGCTCACACGGCGGCATCTTATTGGGTGATTTATGCACATTCACTTGGTGCATCTGAATCCTAATGAGAGCATGATGCTCACAGCGGCTGCACAAAACAAGGTGCATGCCAGCAATCGCTTTATTTTATTTTTATTGACTGATTTGTCATCTGCCCTTTTAATGGAGTTCATTTGTTTCTCCAGTAACTGAGAGAAGCAGAGGCTGCCACATTTGCATTGTAGTGTATCTGTGAACGAACTGGAAGGTGCCCTCAGACACACTGTCAAAGAAGTTCCCCCAAACGGGTAGCACAATGCAGCAGATTCGATACACGCTGGGCACCCTGAAAACCTGGAAAGCAGAGGCCACAGCATGGGTTAGTTGCAGGGGGTTGTCACAGCCACACCAGGGCACAAGTCTGTGGATTCCAAGTGCGAGGTCCTTTAATTTCCAGGTACCACATGGAAGCAGCAACTTTCACTTCACAAGTGATACAGTGCAGAATGGCTCTGACCAAAAGGCAATGGATGATGTCATCATCTGAGAAAATTCTCGTAAGAGATTGACCCCTCCATAAAGAGACCATCCTCTCTCTTAATTGAAATTGTTTGGTTAGTGAAGGAACAATGGTTCTCGTCTGCCACTGTGTCATTGTGTTTCTTGCTGTTTGAGAAAGAAATGATGTGATAGTGAATTTCTGGGGACGAACATCTCCTCTCAGGAAGAATCTTTTCCTTGGGCTGCATTATCTCAGTGGAGCAGCAGTTGCCTGGCAAGCCCAAGGTCCCCAGGGTACCAGCCCCCGTCACTGTAAAAAGAAATGGCTCTATTGGCTTGATTTCATAGGTTTCTTTTGGATTTGGCAGCGGATGGCTATGTGTGTAATTATGCCTTCAGCATTTCTCAAAGTTGAGGGAGAAGAAAAGACAGACAAAGAAATGTGTGATTTAAGACACTGGAGGCCTTTATATTGAGCTGAATCCTACAGAGGGAGAGAGGTCTCTAGAGGAACCAGGGCCCACTATCTGATTACAGGTCAGGCACAGGTCAGGGTGATAAAAAAAAATGGTTGAGAAGCTTCTGTTTGGGACACATAACTTGCCACTGCCGGGGGCAAGCAGTGAATAGTGAGTTGGCTGTTCCTGTGGTTCCATGGGGCACGGAAGACAGGAACCGAGAGAAACATTTTTTGTTAGCTCTAGAAACCAAGTTACTATACTTAGGGGAATTGTTAATGTCCAAACAAAATGGAGACGCTTTGCAAAGTGGTGGGCACTAGCCAATGGCCCCAGCTTTTCTCTCTGCTTGTGCCCCACCTCATACAGAAGCCAGAGTAGTCCTGTGAAATTACATAAGAAATCTTATCACTCCTTTATAAGACTCTTCTGGGGGTTTCTGGTCATAGTGACAGGAAGGGCGTAAATCATGACCAGACCCTCTTCACCTCATATCTTACTAATGATGGTCCTTTCTCATCACCCATTCCCACCTCACAAACCTTCTGACAGTATTTTTACCATTCAATGTGTATATGCATCTCTCTCTCTCTCTCTCTCTCTCTCTCTCTCTCTCTCTCTCTCTCTCTCTCTCTCTCTGTGTTTTTGTGTGTGTGTGTGTGTGTGTGTGTGTGTGTGTGTGTGTGTGTGTGTGTGTTTTTGTGTGTGTGTGTGTGGTATATTCACATAAGCCTTTTGCACTTGCTTTGGTTTTTGTTGTTGTTGTTGTTGTTTGTTTTGCTGGAATTTACTAACAGTTACACACATCTTTCTTCTATTGTATTTTTCGGGCTGTTTCACACAGTGTGCTCTGTCAGGCACAAAATGATTTGCCTTTTAATTTTTTCGTGCTACCCAACGTTTAACACCTGGAACCCTTAGTAAATATCTTTTGAGTCAAAAAAAATGGTTTAAAAACAAGATATGTGCACTCTTTGAGTCTTACGCTTATAATATTACCAAAGCTAATTAGATTATGGGATGTATACTTGGGCTGTGACCTGGTTATGAACCTTTTTGTCATGAGTCTGCCACACTCTATCATACTCCTCTGAGAATGTCATCAACTGTGTGCTTTATGCCATTGGCAGAGAAGGAATGATCACCCAGGTCTATGTAAAAATTTCTCATGATCAAAGCAGATAAATGCAAGGAAATGCTGGTTCCCGATTTTCATGAAAATCTTTTAATCTAGATTAAAATAATAAACTGAGGTTAAATGTTCTATATCCAACTTAAATCTCTCATAGTCACTATTAGTGAAAATCTACAACAACAAAAGAAATAGGAGTGATGGTTTTGGTCTGAATTTCTGTGGAGTAGACTCTCAGAAAGGAAATTATGCAATAAATATGGGGACTGACTCTAGGAACAAGAGGGTGGGGAGGGGAAGATTGACTTGTCACTTTTTGGTGCTTGTGATAAAATTCTACAACCAAGGCAACTTATAGGAGAAACAGTTTATTGGGGCTTATGGTTCCAGAGAATCAACAGTCCATGATATCAGCGAGAGGGCACAGCAGCTGGAGTAAGATGCAGAGAGCTCACATATTGAAACACAAGCATGAAGCAGAGGGTGGTAACTGAGAATGCGTGAGGCTTTGAAACCTCAAAGCCTACATCCAATTACATGTTTCCTTTAGCAAAGCCACACTTTCTAAACCTACTCTAATAATAGCACTACCACCTGGGAACCAAGGACTCAAACATCTGAGGCTAGGGGCGACATTTTCATTCAAACCAATTCACCATGACACAGGGAAAGAGCTATAAACTAGTGAAAGGGACTTAACCTGGCTGATGATGACTGTAGGTCTTAGAGTTTAAGTATAACTAGTAACTGTTGATATCTCTCTACATCTCATCCCATCAATCTACTGAAGCTTCAGAGAGAACAGAAGGAACAAAAGAATTCCTGATCTGGATCCTGATGCTTAATATTTGGTTTTATGGAGAATTGAGGTAGAAGCCAGACCAGCATTGTGCTCAACAAGTGCTCCATCTCTGAGCCATAGGCTCAATCCTGGTAGTTAACTTTTATATGTCAACTTGTCCAAGACATCTGGATGGCACTAGGAAAGGTTTGTTCACTTGTTTTGAAGTTAAGGTTAACATAAAAACTGTTCTTGTGATTATATCCCTAATGCACAGAAACACACACACACACACACACACACACACACACACACACACACACACTCATCTCTATTGGCTCATGAATCCTGAAAACCATCACTGTGTACTATGATCTGTGATCCCACTCACCTATGTCTATTAGGATGGTGGTTAAATATGACATAAAGATCAATCTCAATGACAACATAGCTGTACTTCGAATAACCCAGCAGATACACTTCTTGCCCTGCCTAGAGGAGTCTTTCCAGAGAATCATAAGAGGTGTGGTTTGCACTCAGGTTCCCAACTAAAGAGGAAGAAATAAAGAAAAGGAGCCAGTTCAGCCACAGTATTCTTTTCTCTCTGCTTCCTGAGGAGACAATATGTCAGCAGCCCTTGAGTGTTTATTTTTGAAAATTCATGGTCTGTGTCTCCTACACTTTGGATTCCAAAATGTTCAATTCTTGTAACTGAAAGTCTTTTGCCCTGAAAACCTTACCAGCTGCATCATGTTTCAAAAGTTTGCTTTGAAACTTAAGAGCCAATATTCAATTTGTGTGTTCCTGGCAATGTGCTGAACAGCCTTATCATGAATTGTGGGTTGCTTCAGTATCTGATAGGACAGTGTCTCTCAAAGCCATTTACTGAGAAATGCATACACAGACAGACAGGGAGAGAGGGAGAGAGGGGGAAAGAAGGAGGAGGGAGGAAGAGAAGGAAGGAGAGAGATGGGGCGGGGAGACACTCTAATAACTCTGATATGCTAAGTCACTATCCACAAAAACAAAGTAACAGGTAACACTTCACGGCTGACACACTAAAGCAGAACCTAATAATCTTTTATTATGATGCAATAACAATATAGAAAAACAAAAATGAATGTCAACTAACTCCAAGGACAGCCGTGTGGTGAGGCATCTTTCAACCATGTCCTTAGAACCAATCCATCTCGCCTCCAGCTTACCAAGGTTGTGTTATGATTTAAAACACAGTCATAAATTTTTCATCTCCACTTCACAAGAACTTGACTGATAGGACAGATTTACTTCCACAAAAAGACATGATAAAATCTGCGATGATTTTATCCCAGGCAGTATTAGCTAGCAATCACTAATAGTAAAGATGAATTATATTTATAGCCTATGCTCCTAAGCAATGCATCCTATTTCTTCACTATCTTAGTGGAGTTGTATTTCTCAGTCCTAAACATCATACATGTATGGAGGCAAACTAATCATTTGTGACAATTTTAACTATCTGTGCTGATATTTGATATTTTAAAGCCAAGTGTTAGGTGATTTCTCCCTGACAAACTCATGTAGATAACACACACTTCCCTTGGCATATACTATCTGAAAAATAAATTCTAAGACATTATTTATGTGTGTATGCAGCAACTTTCTTTTATTCGCTATTCACTTTTCTATGAAATACCATAACCTTTCCCATAGAACACATTGCAACTGTTTGTCTTTGGGCTAGAAAGTCTTGTGTTGGCCTTCGCCCAAAGCAATAATGAGCTGACATTTAGATGGAGTCAAATATCTCCAATGGGTTGTTTCACTTTGGTTTTGTTTAAAAAAAATTTCCAGGCTGATTGAGCAACTTCAAATGACCAAAAGAGATTGGCCAAAAAAGCATCAAGGGGTTCTGAACTCACAGAATAGGATTTCAAAAGTCTAAAAAATGTGCATCTGGAAACAGACTCTGATATGGTCAAGGTCAAATACAAAGCATAGGGGCAGACATCCTGATGTCAGAAACTGACCCCAGTCTACTAAATTGCACCTGAGTCTGTCTTCTCATAATGAACCAGAGAGACAGAAACCACACAATGGTCTTTATATGAGAAGTTCACATGCTCAAAACACTACATGAACCTTGTTATAGATATAAAAAAAAATGGGCAGCTGCCACTAACGAACACCACATTTTATTTTAAAACTGGTATTGAGAAACAAGAAAGATGTGTCAGCCAGTAAAATGGTGGTATCAAAAGTATGAGTATATCAAATTTGAGTCTGATACTCTGAAACTAATATAAACTTATATAAATAAGCCAGGGGTAGCATAACATGCTTACCCCAGTGCTAGAGAGCTGGAGATATGACAGTTATGAGGTTTGCTGGCTAGCCAGCCTCATCCACTTAATGGCCTCAGGGCAATGGGAAATCCTATATTCAAAAACACCATGGAAAGACCCTGAGGACCAATCAGGGGTGTGCACCTTTGACACAAATGAACCTGCACATATTCCAACACTTAGACACACCATAAAATAGGCAAATAAATAAATAAACCAGTGTTGGGGCTCAGAAAGTGACATCCCCCATATTTGCTCTTTGATGAGCTGACAAATTTGAGAGGTGGCCTCAGACCAAGATCCCCAGGGTCTTCTTTTTTCACTTCAAGACAGTGCCACACTCAGGGAGAGGCTTTGAGCAAAATCTTATTGATTTGAGCAGATCTTTCAAAAGAGAAGCAAAATTGTCTTTGTGTGTCTTACTGGGACTTTAGTAATCAGAGAAGTCTGCACACATTTTGCTGGAAGAAAGGCTGAACCCTCTCAACAAGCCTGGGCAGACTTGTCACACCAACCTTTCTGTCTTTTGCGGGGCACACAAAGACTCATTTATAAACTGCTATCTACTGCCCTAGTAGATACTTCCCTGGCCGAAGTATAGTCTCCATGATCACTTATTGCCCCTAAAACTCAAAGCCAGCTAAAAGTTAGAGAGACATAGCTAAGCTTCTGAATTATTTGGGGCTAACAAATAAATTATGTTTGGCAGTGTCTTACAACAGTTTAAGGGTTTGTGTAACCTTGTCAGTAATTACTCTAGCTTTGATCAAGTCTTGTTGGGGAGGCTTCAGTGCAAGAGAGTGGGACTTCTCTGTGTGCCTACATGAAATCTAAAACATCACACCTCTTTGCTGTGATCGGTTTATTTCTGAATTGGGTTGATGATTTTGAGAAACTGTTTGAAGCTACAATGGATCCTAACACAATTTTCTCAGGAAAAACCCCACAGGCAATGAGGAAATAGAAGGATTAAAGGGGAAGGGCCTAGATGATATTTCTGCTAACGTCACCCTCGTTCTCATCACTGCAGAGCACTTCAGTGAGAATAACAGCAGGGAGCTACATTATTTGAAACAGAAGGGGCCTTTACATCCCTGCAGAGTGGCATCTGCCATTGGCTCTTGGAGAAGGAAGACATGATGTACTTAAAAGAATCCTCGGGATTTTCAGGGGTAGGCATTTCATCCAGGCAAGGTCTCCAGTGAAAGGGTAGAGTCGTGTGTTGTCAGCAACCACCCCGGCCCTCATGAGAAAGGATGCAGCAGCTGGCCAAATGGAACCTGAAAGTGATACCAACGGTACCTGACATCATACCCTTGCTGGCTCAGAATGAACGTATCCTTGCCAGTGTCACCTCTTTTCTATGCACAAAAGCTGACTCTTAGCTAATCTACCCAAAGCCTTCAACCAAGCACAAAACCCTGAGCATCTTAAGTGAGGGAAACTAGAAATGAGTTATGACATTCGTTATGTCATACATTTATACATCCAAAGACTTTTGCTTACCTCATATTCCTTACCTCTCTGCTGGTTACACTGAAATGGTGTAACACTCTATTCTTCTAAAAGCCAGGTGAAGTAAGCATGGGGCAGCTTTGAGACCTCCAGTTCTCATATTTAGGGGATGCTAAAAAACTATACCTAGTACTTCCAAACCGAAAAGCAGGTAATACATACAAGAATACACATAACAACACAGAATACACACAAGAAATCAAGATCACAAGAGTGAGACATAGACTATGTCTGAGGACATTATAGAACAGTAAAGGTTATTAATGACAACAATGACTTCACTAATGGTTTTATTTCTCAAAGGTGGGTAAACGTTCATTTAGCTTGCCTTTGCCATATGGTAGAGCTTCAACTAGCAAAATGGACAGGGGCCTGAAGGAATAAGCAAGGCCTACCCCTCAGTATGTTGTTTCATTGGCTCTAAAACAGACAGCATGGCAGGTGTCCCACAGGCTCCATCGTCCACAGCGCCCTCACACTCAATGCATCAAGTCGCTACCAGAGAATAAAGACTGACATCTGTTCTGTTGGGACTGCATCAGACAAAATAAGACCTAGATTAGATGGTTTCATTTAAGTAACACAGAGGAAACACATTCCAGGAGAATGAGGGTAGATGTCTGCCACGATACGGAATAATATGGAAATAGACATGTTTAACATCCTCATATAAAATGTTTGGTTATTTTTCAGTAATGTATGCATTCTGAAATGTAGACATTGATGTAATTTCAAATTTTTGTCTTTTGTCAGATTCAATCTTGGTTCCAAATGAAGACTCATCAGCCCTTATGGTAGTTTTTTCCTAAACTAAAGGGGAATTTATCTATTTATGACCAATGCCATTGACTATCTATACCTCTTATTAGAGAAATTCTTGTGTATGTCTTTGACTCATTTGCCCCCCTAAGTATCCCTTCTAGATTTTTCAGTGTCAAAGAGATTGGTGGTCAAAAATCATTATTGGAAGACTACAGAAGTTACAGTGTACACATGAAGGAAGAAAAAGAGAATCTCTACTCATAACTCTCTATGGAATAGACAAAGAATATAGCCCTGGAGGCAAATCACCAAAATCAGAGAATAAAGGAGTTAAATCTGGGGACTAAGATACCAGAGTTATTCAATACTATATAGAAAGTGCAAGTTGCATCCTGGATAGAAGGGTTCTGGGCACATAGAGCCAAGAAATTAATACAGACTTAAGCACCCCACCACCACCATTGCAAAGATTGTAGTGGAATGAGCACTGTTTACCACACGCAGAAAGTAGAGCTTCATGTCTAATTTCTGACATGCGAGGTACTTATTACCTCTCACAATAAGACAGTGGGGACTGGAGACAGGGCTAGTGGTTAAGAGCAGGTACTGATCTTGCAGAGGATTTGGGTCCTGTATCTCACAATCACCTGTGACTCCAGCACCAAGGGATCTGATGCCCTCTCCTGGCCTCTGTGGGAACATGCATTCAGATGCATATAACCCATGCTCGAGTGTGTGTGCATGCAAACACACACACACACACACACACACACACACACACACTTAGAAGTAAAATAATAAATATTTAAAAAGTAAGATAGCGATTTAAATTTAAACCCTTGGGAGATCATGTTGGGTATTTCTGCTTTGGCTTAGTAACATCTGTGCCTCTGTAGAAGAGGCTGCGGGTATCATCTGAGGACACATTCCCAACTGTTGCCTGTTCATCTAGACTAGAGACACTGCATATGAGGTTGCCTTAAGACAGTTGGTGCATCATATTGTTTGAGCTTAGCTCCAATCAGACTGAAGGTTAGAACTTCAGCCAGATGTCTAATTAAATTGTTCACTCTCCTACAAGACTTGAACCTGGAAGGTTAGATATTAATGCTGCTCCATGCACCTCACACTTCTAGACTGTACGTAAAGAGCCTCTCTGAGTATAGGGCCACCACCATTCTGGTTAGTTAGGATCAGTTTCACACAAATTGGGATTATCTAGGACTTAACTTGAGAAAAAAATTTTTTTTGGTTAATGAACAATATGGAAGGCCCAGCTCACTGTAGGTAGCATCACTCATGAACAGGTGGTACTTGGGTGTATAATTAAGTTGATGAAGCAAGCCAGGGGTATCAAGTCAGTAAGCAGAACTCCTCCATGGCCTTTGAATCAGCTCCTGCCTCTACGCTTCTGCTTGAGTTCCTGTCCTGACTTCCTTCATGCATAGACTATGATGTGAAATGTTGAGTAAGCCGAATAAACCCTTTCCTCCCCAAGTTGCTTACAGTTGACATGTTTTATTTCAACAGTCAAAAGCAAACTAGAGAAGCCAGTACATGAAAAACACAGAGATGATTGGGAGCTGTAGCCCCAGAGTACAATAGCACCTTGATTCTATACTTGTCATCCAGTAAGTCCTTTTGGTGGGAAAAGCCATTTTGGATTTGGTTTTCTGTCACTTGTAATCAAGAAACTAAACACAGGCTACAGAACAACTTGTGAAAGCAACTATCATATGACTTGAATTCATAAAAACATTTAAGCAGCTGCAACTCTCCCAGCTGGCACCCCCCGAAAACACACACCATTATTCCCCCACACCCCATTGCCTTTACTCCTTCATCCAGAGGTGAAAAATGCCACTCCGATGGGCAACAGTCAATCTCTTTGTCCTACCTGACCACATGTCAGCCTTGAGTCATTATCTGAGCACAGGAATATGGACACACCAGGCTGAAGACAGGAAAGCATGTGACTGTCCTTAGAAACAAACATCAAACAATGGAAGACAGAAAGTGGTCTCCCCCAGGGAAGACTGTCCTGAGCTGGGCTAAATCATGTGGACATAGTGAACATGAATGCTGTCTGCACACTGTTCATACTTCTACGTGTGTTCCTCCTTCCCAGTGACCTCCTCATTCTTTCACTGGTCCCTGGAATCACCTTACAGATAAGCCTTTTATTTCCTGGGCTCTGGGTCCTTTTTCTGAACAACCCAGACTAAGCAAATGGCAAGTAAGTGGTTTTATGAGCAAAAAGAAGAAGGGAATATTGCAGTGGGAGCCGATGCCATAGAAGGCATAGAGATACAGGGACACTCATTAAGGGAACAGCCAGCAACACAGATCTTGGAGACAGAGAAGTGAACCTTTGCTACCATAGGTTTTCTGTCCTCTGTAATTATAAAAATTCCATGAGAGGGAGTATTTTGGAGACACAGGGTCAATTTTTAGCTCTAATACCTCCAATTGGCATCAGCCTTTGAAAGTGACCTAGCACCTTAAAATCTGTTTTTCCTCATCAAGGGAAAAGAGAATCTATTGTAAGGAGTGTTCTTGGGGCTAAGTATGAATGACCACAGTGATTTGCAAACTAGAAAGCACTTGGCGAATGTATTTATATCTGACTCTGGAGTGTAGACAGGGCAGCATTCCCAGACTAAAGCCACAGATGGAGGCAAAAGAGGAAACCATACTAAAAACACAGTGTGGAAAGATTATGCCCCAGGAGAGCACTCTGCAGTGAAAAGGGCTAAGTGCATGGTTACAAATATCAAAACCAGCTTATGGGGACCCCACAAGCAAATTGAGTATTGATATAAATCCATTCATTGCTATCAAAATCATATCAATTCCAAAGGTTTTTCTTTGAGCATATAAGAAAGTTCCCAGGTGAGTCTTTTAGAAAGGAAAACAGACAGCAGTGAAAGTGTTTTATGGGCTTAGAAACTTAACTAATTTAGAATCTGCAGTTTACTGCTTCACCAATATTTATGGGATTACAAATGTATCTGAGTATGTGCTTTTCCCCCCCCACATGCCCAAGGTTATTAATGGGCCAGTTGCTGGTTATTAATCTTCATTTTCTAAAACAAAACTATAGCTCTGGGCTTCTTACAAACTGTAAGATTGCACATACTAAACCACACCCTGGGAGCCTAATGAGGCTTGAGTCAGAACCCATTAGAGCCCAGAGTGGCAAGCAAAAGTCTGGTGTGGAACCCACCCTGAAGTAAAGTAAAGTTTACAAGACATTGTATTTATTCAATTTGTTTATACATGACTTTAGACTTTAGGGCTCTTTTCTACCTTTTGATTTTTTAAAAAAGTCTCCATCTTTCCATCTTTTCACACAAACATTTACTCATTAGAAAACTGGGATTTGAAAACAATGACGAAAGATGAACTGAGTCACGCTGTGCATTAACAGTTGAAAGAGACTGCCTTATGAAAGGGAATATTAATACAGAACTGGGCTATGAGCACAACACATTCTAAGATGTATGCCAAAGGTTTTAATTACTACTGCAATCTGTTTACAGATGGTGAAGAAACTCAGAGAGCTTGAGTGACCCATCTGATGACACACAGTATATGATCTACATGCAGTTTATTGCAAAGCTTGGCTTTTTAAATAAATGCCATCTGTATTATGCACAAGAAAAAAAATCTCACTGACTTTAATATTCATGCTGGCCAAGAGCACGAGTGGGGTGTGCTAGAAAAATGTTCAGACTCTCATTACTCTTTGCCATTGTAAATGGTATTTTACATGAACGTTGAACTTGAATTTGAAACTGACTCATTAGAGTCTGGGTTATACCACCAGCTGGTAAGTCCTGTATCGTTTGTCACTGAGAGTCTACCAGCTGCTTTGTGTGGTCCACATCACTTGGGGCTGAGAATATACAAAATTGGAGACAGAAAAAGAAATGTCCAATAAGAGGGAGCTTTACCGTTAGTCACGACAGATGTGAAATTTCTCTATATGTTTGTGATGAAAAAGGAATGGATAAGAACCCTGAAAGTTCAACATCAGGCAGAGTAACTCCAGTCCTAAGCCACCTTTTAGACCCTTCCACATCCTTGCCAGCTTTAATCCATAATTTTGTTCTTATAATACCCTTTTCTCTTTTGTTCTATTAAGATATTTTCATTATATATCTATATCTTTATCTATATCTATATCTAGATAGATAGATAGATAGATAGATAGATAGATAGATAGATAGATAGATAGATAGATAGATAGATAGATAGATGTCTATACAACATGTGCATGCAGTACCTGTGGAGACCAGAACACAGCTTTAGATATCCTGGAACTGAGGTTTGAAATGATTGTGAGCTGTCATGTTCATGCTGGGAATTGGATCAGAGTCCTTTGGAGAAGCAATCCATGCCCTTAAGTGATAACTCATCTCTCTAGCTCTTGTTATAACATTCTCCAATAATTAATTTATCTATCAACTTTATATCTCAATTTCACCCTCCTTCCCCTCCCAGCCCCCCATAGCCCCTACCTACTCCTCTTCATATCTGAGAAGGGGTGGTCCCCCGGGAACTAACCCACCCTAGCATCTCAAATCACTGCAGGTCTAGGAAACATCCTCTCCTACTGAGGCCAGACAAGACAGCCAGTTAGGGTGACAGGATGCATAGACAGGAAAAAGAGTCAGGCTAAACACCCATTCTAGTTGGTGGGGGACCCACTTGAAGACCAAGATGCATATCTGCTACATATGTGCAGGGCACCTAGGTCCAGCCCATATATGCTCTTTGGTTAATGGTTCAGTCTCTAGGAGCCACCAAGGGTCCCAATTAGGTGATTCTGCTGGTCTTCTTTGGAGTCTCATCAATCCTTCCCCAACTCTCCCACAAGACTTCCCACGCTCCATCTAATGTTTGGATGTAGGGATCCACATCTGTTTCAGTCAGCTGCTGGGTGGAGCTTCTCAGAGGATAGTTATGCTAGGCTCCTGTCTACGAGCATAAGAGAGTATCATTACTAACTAGTGTTAGAGATTGTTTCTTGACTTTGGGATCATTCTTAAGTTGGATCAGTCATTAGGTGGCCATTTTCTCAATCTCTGCTCCATCTTTGTACCTGTGCATCTTCTAGTCAGGAGGATAAATTTTGTATTGAAGGTTTTGTAGGTGGGTTTGTGTCCTTATCCCTCCACTAGGAGTCCTCCTTGGCTGCAGGAGGTGGCCACCTCAGATTCCATATCTTCTACTGCTAGGAGTCTCAGCTTGAGGTCTGTGGCATGTCCTAGAAATGCCCCCCTACTTAGCCACCTCGCCCTCTCTCCTGGGCACTCCCTACACCTGATCCCCAACCCTAACCAACCCCATTTCCACCCCCTCTCCTACCTAGTTCCATCCATCCATCCATCCATCCATCCATCCATCCATCCATCCATCCATCCATCTACAAAATGAGACTCAAGCATCCTCCTTTGGTCCATTCCTGTTATTTACCTTCTTGAGGTCTGTGAATTGTAGCACAGGTATACTGTACTTTATGGCTAATATCCACTGATATGTGAGGACATACTATACATGTACCTTTGAGTCTGAGTTAACTCACACAGGATATTTTCTACTTCCATCCATTTACCTGCAAGTTCTATGATGCCTCAAGTTTTTAATAGCTGAGTAGTATTCCATTGGGTAGATTGTACATACCACATCTTCTTTATCCATTCTTTGGTTGAGGAGGATCTGGGTTGTTTCCAGTTTCTGGGTATTATTAATAAAGCTGTATTGAACATAATGATGCAAGTGTCCTCATGGTATGGTGAGGCATCTTTTGGGTATATGCCCAGGAGTGGTATAGGTGGGTCTTTAGGTAAGACTATTCCCAATTTTCTGAGAAACAGCCAAATTGATTTCAAGAGCAGTGGACATACATGCTTGCACTCCCACCAGCAATGGCAGAGTGTAGCATTTTATATAGAACATGGGTATTGTGGTAATTATCTACACAGATCATGCCATATCTCAGGTTTCTATTCATTTAAGAAAAGTCTCGGAAGACAAGAAATACAAGGTCCATATACTTCTGTGGTTAACATTATAGTAGAGATTCTGTGTTCCTCCAAAATCCCCTGTGGATTGTGTGAGTCTAAAACTCTAGTATATTCTCTACCATAAAAAAGATAATTCTGGAAACACAGACCAATTGGAATCGTGGCCTTTATGGGTTAACAAGAGACCCAGGAATCAGTGGGGATGCCCCACCTCTGCTGGATGGCACAGGAGTCAAAGATGAGCCAAGGATGCTCATTGAGTAGAATAAATCCCAGGAAGAGTTTGATCTTCATTGAACCACAGTCTCATGACAGAACTTACCACTGTAGGTCATTTGGTTCATTCAAAGTTATGTGATGAGACAGTGAAGAGATTCTTCCTGCTCATATTCTTGCTGAGACCATTTCATATTCAACTAGAATTTGATCATTTTGATGGAATCCAATGGGAGATTTTGGGCTCTATTCTAGGAACCTGATTAGGATGTCCTAGATAATTTTTCATATCTTCTGCTAAATTGTTTGCTTAAGAAAAACACCCCCTCTACCCCCACCGCCTGCAACTGCTGAGCAAGCCAGATGCCAACAGTTTTCTCTTCAAAGTTCTGTGCTCTGAACACTTGGGTCTACATCACCAAATAGTTGGGTCTAGTCCCAGGCAACTGGTATAAAGACTTTCAATTGTCTATAAACTGTGTCTGAATGGTCATCTGTGGTGAACTACCCATACACTTAAACCCTTGAAAGTTCCAGCACTCAGCACTCTATATTCAGATTAGTGACCAGACATTCTGTGCTGCAGAGTTAATAGCTTTTCCTAGTGCTACTGGAACCTGTGTCTTGGTTTCTACATGGAGGCAGGGCCTTTGGCCATGTTCACCCCAGGACTGGCCACCTTTTCTTCTCTGCCTCAAGCCTGGAAATTCTGAATAGCTATTAGAACATTGCAGAACTTCTCTTTCTTTGTAAAGAAAATTATTTTCTCCTAGGAAGCCCTTAGAAGGAAGCAAAGAGGCTTGCCTCTGATTCCCTCATTGGTAATCAAGAATAAGGTTAACTTTTCAGTCACATTGTTTATACAGGGTGTAGACTTTTCTTTCCTTAGAATAAGGCTGTAGCTGTGATGCCTATCACTTGTAAATGACTTTAGGGTAGCTTACTGTTACATACAACAACATGGGTTGTGTAGTGTTCAAACCCAAGCTTCATGTGTGTAAGGTTATGATGGGAATGATACCCTTTGGACTGGGAACCCATAAAAGTATACCCTACCCAGAACAAGGACCACTAATAGCTCAAAAAGCTATTACTATTACTGTACTAAATAAATGTTGATGTATGTTTACAAAACCTTCTAAAATAAATATGTTAACTCTAAGCCACTTGCTAAAGAGAAAATTCATGAGACAATGTTACCCTTTGGACCAAATTAAAAATGCAAGCTTCAGAATGCTACAGCAGCATTCTGAACCAACAGATTAGCAAATAACACTGCTACAAATTGTGAGTTAATGTCCCTTGCCACATAAATGGGGTGGTGATCTAGTTCATGTATTTTATGCCTATTGAAGTTAAGTCCCTAAAAAGAAGTCAACACTGGTATACAAGTCATTTAAAAACACTTTTTAAGGGGACTTATTTTTGTTTATATGTTTGGGTGTATGCCTATGTGAATGTATGTCCAATTGCATGTGGAGGTCTGTGGAAGTCAGAAGCAGACATTGGATCCCATGAAACTGGGTATATGAATGTTTGTGAGTCACCTTGTAGAAGCAGGGGACAGAACAGTCCTCAGCAAAACCCACAAGTAATCTTAACCACTGAGCCATCTCTCCTGTACCAGATGTATAAAAACAAACAAACAAACAAAAATAGAGTATCATACAGCCCATGATCATCTTGAACTCCTGGTTTCCCTGGTTCCATGTTCTAAATTACCTCAAACAGGTAAGAGCTACTATACCTGTTTTATAAGGTATTAGGCAGTGAACTCCATGCTTCCTGCCTTCTAGGCAAGCACTCTCCCAGTTGAATCACATCTTTGGCCTCAGAACTCTTGAATGTATTTTATCCTGATATATTTTGGGAATATAATGCATATTTAAAAATAGTAAGTATTCCTCCAATAACTCTATTAGTTACTCTAACTAATAGTAATTCTATTAGTGGAATAAATCATATAAAAAAATAAAATAAGTAGCCATGTGAAAAACCAGTGTTACCTATTATCATAATCACACACAAGGAAGCTTCTAAATTTTCTGCACTGTAGAAACAACAAAGGTAATAGGGAGCTCCCGAACAGTTATTAACACAAAACATACAAACTAGATTCCCTAATAAGAGAATACAAATCCCAAACACCCATATGTAGAAATATTAAAAGTTCATGGGTAAATCTAGGAAAGTAATCTGCACAATTAAATTAAAATAATATTGAAGTCAGTTGTATATTCATTAAGAAATGTTTTTAATGTTGCTAAACATTGATTTTAATATTTTTAAGATTTATTTTTAACTTTGTGTATGTCTGTGTGGCCTTATACATATGAGTGCAGGTACCCTCGGAAGTCAAACACGGTATCAGATTTCCTGAGTTAGAGTTAAAGGTGATTGTACACTGCTTAACATGGGTACTAGGAACCAAACTTGGGTCTTCTGTTAGAGCAACAAGCACTAAGCTATCTCTTTAGCCTTGAAACTAATATTTTTTAAATTTAATTTTTAATTTTATAGTAGTGTGAAATCCAAAATGTCATAAATCTTTACTAAAAATGCTATTTTTATCCAACCGTTTCTAGCTTACATGCCAGTTCCCAGAGAGAAAAATAATCATTGCAACATTTACAGTTGACTTCCACATTTTTCTATTAGTTTACTTTGTATTATGAAAACTAGAGGTGAAGCTAGGAGTAGTATGCTGCATGACTTTAATCTGGGATGCAGAAACAGATCTCTCTCTCTCTCTCTCTCTCTCTCTCTCTCTCTCTCTCTCTCTCTCTCTCTCTGAGTTCAAGACTGGTCTGGTCAACATAGTGAATTCTAAGTCAACCAAGGCTAAATAGTGAGCTTCTGTTTCAAAACAAACAAATAATAAACTTTAATGCAATGTTCATAAAAGACATACTCCAAATACACACACAGGCTGTCATCCTCAGCTAGTACAATGTTTAGTGATGTGGCTCTGCAAGTATTGTTCAGAATCAATCCGTGTTGCAACCTCTGACTCCATTGCCTTCCTTCTATCTCTTGGTTGTTTTTATTGACTTATTTGTTGCCTCACAGTTTTCTTGTCAGTGTTCACCTCTGATCTACATTGTTTTTCACATAAAACAATTCAGTTCTTAGTACCACTAATTGCTTCCTACATAGCAAACATGATGTTGAGAAATATCAGTACTCATCCTCCCTTTGAGATGGGAATTACAGCTCCATTTTACAGCAGAGCTTCAGCACCACCAACATCTTCCAAGTAGCACAAAAGTAAGAACCTGCCCCCTCCCTGTCATCTACAATCTAAGTCTGTGTAAACAAACACTTCAGTTAATCTTCTATTTTCATGTAGAGCATCAGTTTGCATGCTAGAGAAGCATTAAGATTAGTTTTTGATTTTTGTCCCAGGCATTGGTGTTAGGTGACCCTTAAAATTGGTACTTGAGAACTCCTGTATTCTAGCAATCACACCATTTGGTAATGCTTTCTCTTTTTGTGTGCATAGATCCAGTGACTTGAACATAACCAATTGACTACAGGGAACAGAAAGAGAATCTGGCCAGAGAAGGAAAGAAAGGTCACCCTCTAACATGCTCATATCTCCTGTCTGGACATGCCCAAAGATCTTTCTGATGCAGACTGCCATGTTTCAAACTATACTGCAGAGAGGTCCACATAGCAGAGAACCAAAGGACTCCAGCTATCACCTACTAGGGGATGCAAAATTTCATTCCAATGTCCACAAAGAATGAAATCCTAACAAAAGTCCCCAGACAAAGTTGAAACAAATCCATACCTCCTTAAGCCTGAAGACATTAGTCATAACCCACATCTTAAGTATTATTGAGAAGTCCAAAGATTCCACAGAGCCATATGCACATTCCTTGCCCACAGAAACTGTATAATTACAAATAAAGTTACTACTTCAGAAGGGATAGTGGGCTAAACAATGGTACATAATGGATATAGCAATAATCTCACATAAGCATCTTTACAGGCTTTAGGAAAACCACATGCTAACAAGCAACTTCGACAGGAAGGTCAGGGATGAAAGAAAGGTTTGACCATCCAGAGTCAACTGTTTATGAGAATCTACTTTTGAAACATGAAGTGCATATACTTCCTTGTTCAGTAAAGTATTTGCATCAAGTGTTGAACACAAATAGGACTTTCCATCACTCTGAGGGATGAGGTTTTTCAAGTCATTAGAAAGAGAGAGAGAGGAATGTTCTCACATTCAATGATGACTTAGGATGGTCCTAGGCATTCCATCAGGAAACTTTCTACTCATCATAAAGTAATTAGCGAGGAGCAGAGACATTATACATGAAGTTATGTTCCAGGAATGCATGTGATTTATTTCTCTTTTATACAATGTTTCTGTCTGCTGATTTCTTTTCACAGGGTATTTGGAAAGACATCATTTCATAACCAAGGAATTAAGGAGAGACCAGTGACAGGTAAATAGCCCCACTAATGTTTTCAAGTACTTCCAAAGATTTTAGCCCACAAGGAAGATGAACTATCATTGGTTCCTAAACAATAGCTTACTTAACATGGCTGGGTTTCATCCCGAATTAATGAATAGAGAAGCACGCACTAGGCAATAACCACTTGCATCTCCCACAAATTGCAATACCCAAGCTTAAGTATTTTATTACTTTGTTTTCCTATGCTTACTTTCATCTCACAAAAGGCTCTCTGACTTTTACTCAAGGTCCTGCTAAAAGAAAATAAAAGAAAAAGCAAGTGGCTAAAACTTCTTTGGCTAGTATGAGGACTAAAGTTTGTTCCAGAAAGACAATGGCCCGCAGTGGTTAACATGACTCTTACAGACATATTTCTTTACTTAAAAGACAGAGGCAATGAGACAGACTGGGACTGAGCGTTCACTAGCCTCAGGGCATGGGAAGAATCAAGATGCAAGGTCCAAGGCCAGTGTATTCCTATTCTCATCTCTAAGAAGATGTCATCTGTACATGCTGAGATGCCCAGTTTCTCGGCATCCTTCCGAATTGCTACATAAACAGCTCCATGATGGCCATCCCAACCATTATGGCGCCACCAGTTATGAACAGTTTACTTTCTCTTCTATGGGTTTTCAGTCCAGAGGAGGCTGGCACCGTGAGTTGTCAGCTGTGAGGCATGTGAGTTGGCATCTGCCTCGCCCATGGGGCAGGCTCTGAAAGGAAATCTAAAGGTTGGCTCTCTAATGAGGCAACACACAGAGCTGCAGTTCTGAGCCCTGTGATCAAACTGCTTCTTTGTTCAGGTCACATTTACAGCTTCTGCAGACTTCGACGCTGGCAGCTAAAATGAGGCATGAATATGTATTCACTGGTCAGCTCCAAATATGGGGACACGGCTGACACAAAGCTAGGGCCTCAAGAAGGGGTACTAATTGCGAGGAATAAAGAATATGGGGTCAGAGGTCATAAAGAACAGATCAGTTCTCAAATTCAGAAGACTATCCAAAAGTCGAACGCTATGAGGCATTTTCTGCCATTCACTTAAAAGAATTTCTTTTTTTATTGCTTTAACTCAGTGAATCCTCCTGGGGATCCTGCAAGACTCAGGCATTTTCCATTTCTCCCTACAGGTTCTAGTTGTATGTGAGGAGGTTGAGCTTCCGCAAGGCCAGGGTACGGAACTCCTTGGTGGAAAAAGACAGATCCAAACCTGGCTCTGCTATCACCTCAAGCCGTACTGGGATGCCATCTGAAACTGCTCATACAGTTAGAAAGAGTTCTAGGCTGTAGGCCACCACTGAGGAATTAAGGGAAATGAACGAAGCAAGGCTGAATGAGGATTGCTGAGCCGAGATATGGTGGTGACAACTGTATCAGGAACTTCCGGACCCATGACTCCCAAATAGTTTTTCTAACTCCACTGGGAAAACAAACATCCAACAGGACTGCTATGTGCCAGGAAAGAACACACCAGGACATTAGTCATTCATGGATTCAGTACCTACTATGTTCCAGGCACTGTATCAGATATTTGATACACGGTAATGAGTAGGAAGGGGATCATAGCTCTCTGCTCTGGAAACTCTGTCCTCCCAAAAGGAATGAGTTGGGGATGGCCGAGATGTCATTTTAAAGGATGATGTCAAATAGTATTAAGAGTCATAAGGAAACACAAAGCAATGTTGTAGATTAATATGCACAATATTAGGTACTATGCTCAATTGGATGGCAGGGAATATAAGAGAAAGAGCCTACTGAGGCATTGGATGGGGAATGAATGATCTAGAAAGAGCTAGCAATAAAAAAAGACTCTGATGTAAGGACAGACATGGCAAAAGAAAGCCAGTCAGGTTAAAGAGTATCAAACAAGAAAGAGGAAGGCAGACATAAGAAACCACAGGAGTGTTAATAGAGGGTAAGCATGCTGTGGAGGAGTTTTAATTCTGCAACATGGCTGCTCTGTTTGAAATACAAACATACCATAGTACATACCTTTAATCGCAGGAGACAGAAGCAAGCAGATCTGAGTTCTAAGTCAGTTTTGTTCAGTCTGCTCAATCAGTTGGGAGTCAGTTTGGTTAGCGCAGTGCAGTGGATTTCAATTCATTTCTGAGTTCAGTTCAGTTCATGCAGAGAAGGCAACGTTTTCAGGGCAGCGTTACAGAGACAGTTGCAGAGAGAACAAGCTAGATCCAGATGAAGACAGTGTGAACCAGAGAATGAGAAGGATCCAGAAGATTAGAACAGATTGCCAGAGTTAGTTTGCAGCAGAGCAATTCAGTGAGAAGCTGAGAGAAATCAGTCAACTTGGAGAGGAATTTGAACCAGAACAGCTGAGTTGAACCAGCAAGCCAGAGTTAAGAAAGAACTAGAAAGACTGAGCTTATTCAGTAATCCTGCCAAAGGACAATTACATCAAGAGAATAATATCTACCTTTACATGTGTTAGTGACTCTTCTTGTTACTGTAACCAAATACCCAACAAGAACCAGCTGGAGGGAGGAAAAATGATTTGGTTCACATGTTAAGAAGGAATACTGTCCATTATGACAGAAATAAGAACACGAGGGAGCTGATTGTATTACAACTACAGTGAGGAAACACAGAAAAGACAGGAAGTGGGCAGTGCTATAAAATGTCCAGATTCACCCACAATGACCCTCTTCCTCCATCACAGCTCTAATTGCTAAAGTTTTCACAAATTTTAAAATGGACCTAATAGCAGCAGGACCAAATGTATGAACAGAGAAGCCTATGGGAACACTTCACATTCAAATTACAACAGAGAATGACAAAGTTCTCAAAGGCAGAGGAAGGGGACTGGAGGACGATCAAGAGCAGGAAGTTCCATCATATTAGAGAGATCAAAAATTAGGAGATCGTGGCCGAGACATCAGAAGGGATAGACAAATTCTCACAGTCAATAGGAGACGCCCACATAGGGAATCCAGAGATTAGATCCACATGAAATCATGCTAAATGTCTTCACTTTACCTTTTACTTAACTTTACCTTTTAAGAGGTAGCAATGCTGAAATGTGAACTAAGTATTTACTACTGCATGAATACTACACACTCTTGTAAGCTACTATGCTCTCTACTCATTGCTTCTCAAGATCTTATCTACCTACAATTTTACTCCAACCTTCTATCCAAGCTAGATATTCTTCGCTTCGTCTTGCAAGTAACCTAAACATGGATGAGCTGCAGAAAAGTTGTTCTAGGTCATCCTGCTCTGTAATAGCACAGCACAGACTTCAACACATGGATATTGAACCTGGGTATTTTGACTCCAGTTTATACATAAACACCTTATTAACCTAATGCTCTTTTGGCTTAAAAGCCACCCAGGGGTGGCTCTATAAAGGGTTTGTAGAGAAGTATAAGAGCAAGAACATTGTCAGAGTTTAAGTATCTGGGGCTGACCCTGAACTTAATATTAGACAGAGGTATTCTTCTGTTTTATCTCTAGGCATTTATCAAGAAAGTATTTATTGAGAATCTATGATATAACCATCCTCCACTTCAGGTGGTAAAGATTCCTAGAACAGAGAGACTGTCTGTTTCTATCCATCATTGACTGTGGGAGGGCACAGACTATAGCAAACACAGAGATAATATCAAATTAAGATAGTAACAAATGTCATAGGGAGAAATAGGCAGCAACAACAGCATAGCTCAGCTAAGTGGCCTTAGAATAGTGACACTGGACAACGACTTCAGGGCCCTTTCAGTATGCAGATGGGTTTGGATTGATAAGAGTGTGCCAGGCGAGGAAGAAGGCATCAGGGCAGGATCAGTGGCAAGGCTAGAAAACAAGGCTGCCCAAAGCCATTCAGGGACCTAGGGGAGGAGTAAATAATCACACCTGCCATTTTCCTTGGTTTTTAAAGCCAGCTCAGTCCAGCAAGCGAGTGTGGTCAGACTCAAATGAAATGCTTGGACTAGGCATGGGCTTGGCGATCAGCTGGAGTGCCTTGTCCAACCTGGTCCTGGCTCCTTTGCTCAACCTGGGTCTTTCTCCGGGAAATGTATGAGGAACTCCATGGGCAAAGGCAGAACAGGATTTGAACTTGTCACTTACTGTGCTCCACTGAGGTGATGGGAGTGAAGCTGCCAAGCCAGAATGATTAAGGTAAAGATGCAGATGTAGGTAAGAAAACAAGATGGGTGACATACACTCGCCCCCAGCAGCAGATTTAGGAATCCAGAGCATGGACAGTATCTGTGAGGTCACTACAGGAAATACCAATCCAGAAAAGAGGATGAGAATAGAAGAGGACAGACCAATACCATTCAGGACTCTTTGTTCTGATGGAAAACTCTGGAAGGCATGGACTGCAGGATTACTTTGTGTGAGAAGAGAAGGAAGTAGAGGGTCATTTATGAACTTCCAGGGTATGTGGGTGTCCACTCCTCACACTGTGCCCCACAGCAAGTTATTGTCACACACAGCAAGCTCAGAAGAGCCTAGTGACTTAGAGGACCCGAGGGACCCAGGGATTCAAAGATTTGCAAACGGAAGTAAATATGACAGGCTAGGTATGAACAACACTAAACGGGTATGCGTGAGTTATCAGCAGCCTCCTCTGCTCTGCTCAACTTCTTGGGATCTCACCATTATGTCTGTAAGTAGAAGGCAGTGCACTCATGTATCACTGCTGACAAGGAGGCATTTGGGGAAATGTCATGTTCTGAATCATGATACTCTGTACTTACCCATCGCAAGGCTGCCTGATCCCTTAAAGCATTCAGAGTGAATAAAGGACTTGGAAGTTGCTGCTTCTGCAGTAACACACCTTCTGCTTTACAGAAAAATCTCATTTTAATAAGGAATCCACCTTAGCACAATGATAACATGAAAAGTACGGGAAGTGCATAAACTAGCCCCACAGACATGCGAGATTGTCATCAGTATAAGTAATACCTAAGACAATCAACTTATAAAGGGAAAAGCCCTTTATTTCAGCTCACAGCTTTGGACATTTGGGCTCATGCAAGCTTGGCCCCAATACTTTGGGACTGTGTTTCAGCTCATCACAGGCGGCACATCATAGTGCAGAATATGTTGTTTGATGGAGCAGAACTACTCACATCAGGCCAAAAATGGTGGGGGATTGTTAGCCTCAAGATATCACAATGTAGTTTGGGGCCACCTACCCTGTGATGGCCAGTATTGATGGCCAACTCCATAGAATCGGCCATCACCTTGGAGATGGACCTCCGTGCATGGTTTTAGAGGAACTGCCTTGACTATGTCAGTTGATATAGGAAGAGCCATCTGAATTGTAAGCAGGACAGTTCTCTAGACAAGGGATTCTGGACTAATGGGGGAAGCAAGCTGAGCACTAGCACCCATTACTTCTCTTTACTCCTGACTAAAGTGCAATATGACCAGCTTCCTCAACTCCTGGTGCCTTTACTTCTCAACCATGTTAGCCTGAAACTTGAATCATGAGCCAAAATTCATTCTCTCTCTCTCTCTCTCTCTCTCTCTCTCTCTCTCTCTCTCTCTCTCTCATTTCTTTTATCTGGTTGTTTAAATCATAGCAGCTGTATAAGAAACCAAAACAACTTACCACTCTTAAAATCTGCAGCACCTTCTCACAGTGCCACACTGAGGAGCAAACCATGGACTCATGGACCTCTGGAGGCTGCTCAAGAACTAACACATAGGCATGGTTGGTGATAGTCATAAAGTCTAATGAGCTGGACATATTGAAGGAACTACATTTTTATGCAATGAGTGGTCCACTGGGTTTATCTGTGCAGGCATCGGCAGACACACTTGAGCAATGTGTTCTATCCCAGCATCATGATATACTCTTTGCTACTAAGAGATACACATCACAACCTTATAGAAGCACTCACCTACATGCAATCCTTTATTGCTCAAAAGGTCATTTTTGCTGTTTTACCCAAATTTCTCAGAGTAGAGTCCACATTCAAACTTGCTTTGTAAGAAAGTCTGCTCTCCTGCCAACAGACAGTATGATGCACATATGGGTACCACTTGTGTCTGATGAGTGAATGAATGGATACTTGGAGGCTGGTGTCCAGAGCTAGTGCTGTGTCTCCTCTCAAAAGCAGATGAGCAAATATTCAGGAATTTCATTGGGGCTGATATCTGGAAGTCAGCCACAGTGACTACAGCTTTATACCATGGAAATGGGGACTTTTTGTAAGATTTTTTCCCAAGTGCTTGTTTACCAGCAAACCTGTGGATATATATGGAACAATTCGTTACAGCTACATACAGCAGAAACTTTGACATGTGAATCTTTTTCTTATGGAATGGAATGGTGTAGCTGCAAAAGCTACATTTTATACTGCATTTTGCTTCTGATTTCTGCTTCTCTATACGTGTCCCATATAGTGGGCCACAATTTTATTCTGAAACATTGTATTTATTTAAAGAAATAAAATGGAGGGAACATAAAGCAAACAGGTAAAGTGTCAAATATGGATAATGGAAATGTGGGAGTTTATTATTCCTCATAATTCTCTGAATGCTTAAATGTATCATAATGAAATAAGAGGAAAGAGAAAAACCGAAGATGCCTGTTAGTTTTAGATCCGATATCCCAGCCCCTTGGGAATGAAGGGAACAAGAATTCTAACATCAATGTATACTCATGTGGGATGGGATGGGACTACAATTAAGCTTTCATCTGCTTGTGAAGTTGAGCACAGCAAATTACAACACCTCATGGGATTCATAAGAGACCTTTACATCATCTATAATCAGAGGTAATAATTAACACTTATCACATATATCTGCTAAATGCCTCTGCAAAACATGTTTGATAAATTGAAAATTATTAGTTGACTCCCACACAGATCACATTTCTCATTCCATGGTAATTAATCATGAAAAATCAGTTATGTTGATCAAATCTTGACATCTTTTAAATGCTTCCTCTTCTTTCCAGAATAATCTTCAAGTGTAATGTACAGGTGAATTGTAGAAGCTTTTCCTCTTACAAATACTAACTCACAGACTTTTCAAAATTATGTATATATACATTATATATTATTACATATTGTACATTATTATTATTATTATTATTATTATTACATAGATGTTGACTTTGGATTTCCTGTTCTATTTCTCCATCAGGGTCCTAAAAATGCAACCCAAAGAGCTACCAAATCCAACACTCATCAGATGCATGCTTCCCTTTTATTAGTGTCTAATGGTGAAACAGCCAAACTCTGCTTCATATTTCCACGATCAGAAACCTGGGCTTGCAAGTACTCCTGTGCACATATATACAAACGTGCATGCTCACGCACAAACACAAACACACACACACACACACATACATACTTGTGCATGCACATGCACACACACATATATGCACATGTGCATACACATACACAGATGCATACATGAACATACACATAGGCACACACACACAAACACACACACTCACAAGAGGGGAGAAAGAAATGCACACTTAGCAGCACTAAGTGGCTATGCTGGGTTTAAAGAGTGCACAGACTTAGGAGGGAAAGTGATAAAGGAGATACAGAAGGTTGGAAGGGAAAGATCAGCACTCAGCTAATGAATGTCTGTGAGATTTACCATTCTTTGGTGCAATAATAAGACTAATTTTATAAATAAGTAATATGGAGCTCGATGTAGTTTGTCTCTGGCAGTGTAGATGGCCCCTTTAATAGCTAGAACACCTCATGAGGTACTGTGGTTGCAAAGTCTAGTCTTCCTAAAAGTTGAGTAGTGATGCCTCATACTAATTTCCACAGTTTCTTTTATCACCACATTCCGAAGATCAGAGTGGCTTCAGTGCCACCCAAACTGTGATGACTTCCTTTATCCTAGACTTTTCAAGTGGCAACTTTGATTATGTCTTTTTATTGTTGTTGTTTTCTAAAAGTGTATTGTCCGAGACTTTCATATCCGAATACAATGTTTTTAACCAAATCTCTCCCTGGTCCATCCCCTTCAGTCACATCTTTATCCACACCCCCCTACTTGTTTTCCCTCCTAAGTTCATGTACTCTTTAAATGCAGCATGTCCATTTACTGCTGCTAAGTATGCATAGGATGAGGCCATCCACTGGATTGTGCACAGCCTCTCAGGGTCTAATCCAAGAAGCAAGCTGATACTCTCCCTTCCCCAGTGGCCATCAATTATCAGTAGTGCATCAGCTATGGTGGTTGGTGGGATGTTTTAAGCTCACCACCATTCACGCTGAAATTTTGGCTGGCTTGATCTTGTGAGAATTCGCACTTGCCAACAGGCCCATCGTGTGGTGAAAATACGGTTTCACGATATTCCTTGCTACCTCTGGCTCTTACAATCTTTCTGTTTCGTCTTCCATGAGCCTTTGTAGAAGCTTTGTAGATAACACACTCAGGTCTGTGCACTCAACAATATTTTTGTTCTGTGTACTATAAACAATGGCAAGTTTCTATATAAATCAACATCTGTTGCAAAAGTAAGGTTGTCTTACACCCACACACACGCACGCGCGCGCACATATTTACATATATATACATATATGCATATATATATTTATATATGATGTTCACTTAGCAGAATAATAGCAGTAGGTTCTCCTGGTGGACCTATTACTTTCCCAGACATAGGTTCTTAATCCATTAATGCTAGGCATGAGCATTATGTCTTGTATGAATGGATGGTCCTTAAATACAATCTGAAAGTGTTTGTTTACCTGCATAGCATCTGTCAGGGGCCAGCTTTTCTGCTACTTCATTCTCTCCTACAGATTGTCTCCAACATTTGATGTTCTCCTAAGAACTGACCATCAGGTCATTGAAGGTAGATAAGGTTCTTAAGCATAGAGACAAAGGAGCAGAGTTGATTCATGGAGAAGTGGAGATGTTTGTATGTTCCTTCAACCTGTGTCCTCCAAGCCACCATCACCAGCCCTAGTATTTAATATGTATCTCTTTCCTTCTAATGACCTTAGTTATCTCCCTGGACTATCATTCACTGACCATTTCATTCAAATATCATTCAGTAAGTTTCTACCATATGCCAGAAACCACAAACATACAAGTATCTCTTAGGAAATTATACAGTTTCATAGACACAGGTTAGAAGCATGTAATATGTCCTTTCCATTTTATTCAAATGACTTTTAGCAGGAACTATGAAATCCAATGTCTTCTGAAAGGATACCTACTAAAATAAGTATTAAAGTACCCCTGAAGACTCTCCTTCAAGGAGCTAGAGAGATAGCTTAGGGTTACAAGTCCTTGCTACCCTTGCATTAGGACCCATGCTGGGTTCTCAGCATGCACACTGCACATACATAGTACATATGTATGGCTCAGGCACATACATAGAACAAAATTTTAAATCTATTCAACTTTTGTTGCACTTGCAAGATGTGCATGGAAATAATAGACATGGGTGTGTATTTCACATATAAGAAGTAATCCAAATACATGCTATTTAAGTAGCATTTGGAATTCATTGTGTAATAAGCCTGCTTAGTCTGCTGATTTTCAGGCAGGAGTTTCTAGTTGAAAAGCCCCTTCCTATTGAGTAGTTATCAGAGAGTAATCTGTTCTAGCCATACATCGCTTACCGTTATGACTAACATTTATCCAGTCAGCCTAGGCTCATTATGTACCTCGGGAGCCTTTTCTAATGCAATTATACCACATTTTCGATGCAGCCACATTTCTACCACCTGGGATTAAATTCTGTCTAGTTTTATAATTTTTTCTGATAGGTGTAAATTGATTTCTTTTCTTACTGTGGCTCCTTTAACATAGTCCTTTATTTCCATACCCAATTTAACTGAAAATGTGTTCTAAAGGCTTAGGTAGATTGAGATGCTTGAGAAAACAAGGAAAGACCTCATTCCTGGACCTCCTTCTCTTTCTGCTTTCTCTGTCAGCTCGGGTAAATAACTTAACACCTCTGTATCAGCTTCCTTCATACTGAGCACCGTATCCCAAACTATGTCTTTTCTAAGCTGTAATTTTACTTTTTGTAGCTCTGAAATATTAAACCCCAAGTTCTGAGGTTAAAGAATCACGAATCAGTGTTTGTTTTGTTGTTTCTTTATCTCTCTAGTGAATCTGAGCCAGCTGATGGGCGCATGACTGCTTAGGAATGACAATGGCACGGAGCTGGTGGCTGCTGGTGTGTGGAGAGAAGTTGCCACAATCTTTATGCGATATTAGGAGTTAAATATTGTCTTATCTTGGTTTTATAGCAAGGGAAATTGAAACTCAAGATGTTAACAAACTCACCTGAGGAGACACTGCAGATGACTAGGGGAACAGTACAGTCCCCTACTTCAGTCCATTGTCAGAGCTTGTCCTTATCTTATTCCAGATGTTTCCTGGGACTACTGGGCCAGATTATGCCAAAGAGCATTTTCCCAATATATTAGCAACATATGATTCCCTCTCTTGTACCTACAAGTTTTGAACTGATTTGTGAAGTTTTGTTTTTTTTTTTTTTTTTATCTTCTGATGCCTTAAACCTAGGCTGGAGAGATAGCTCAATGGTTAAGTGCACTGATCTGATCATTCTTCCTGCGTTTAATTCCCAGCAACTACATGATGATTCATCAACCATCTGTAATGGTATCCAATGCCCTCCTCTCATGTGTATGAAGACAGTCACAGTGTACTCATATAAATGATACCTTAAAGTTTAAGGTTCTTACTATATTTATTTGTATATATATATGTATCTGTGTGTGCATACGTGTGTGTGTCTGTATGTGAACAGACAGTTTTTACAGTATGTACACTTCAGTCAGAGGACAGATTGTAGAAATCAGTTCTCTCCTTCCTCTCCTTTCAGCCTGAGGGCTCTGAGTATGAAACTCAGGTCACTGCAACTTGGTATCAAGTGCCTCTTCTAGCTAAGCCACCTATCAGATCCTTAGACTAACTTAAACAACCTTTACATATGTAAAAATATTTAATATTGAGAACATGGTTCTAGAACATACTATCTTTCTTTGACTGGAATAATTTCTCACTGATTCTAAGTACTTTTCTAATATTCAGTGAGAGCCTATACATATAAATATTGAACACCTCAAACTTAGAGTGGCTAATACCAGAAGTGCATTGGATTTTGTATTGTGAAACATTTACATGTATGTAGTAAGGGACCTCGAGGTTAGGATTCAAGAACTGAACACAAATTACACTTACATTTCACACACCTTATGCACAGAACATCAAAGTTATTTATATAACCATTTTTAATCATTTTATATATGAAACCAAGTTTCATAATTTGGAATTTTCCTCTTGTGGTATCAGGTCAGTGCTCAAAATTTTGGGGGCTAAGTATTTTCAAGCTATTTCCACCAAAGTCACCCTATCTAGAAAGCCTCATATCCCATCACTGTGAAAAACGTGTGTGGGAGCTATTTTGTATTTCTGCTGAAGAAAGAACAGGACTTATTTCCTCTACCCAACATCATACCAGGATCAACACAAAAGAATTCTGTGATTCACCAAGTTCCAAGGATGTCTCCCATCAGCAAGCAAACTTCACACCACATAACTGTCTTTTGTTTAATTTTAATCTAATAGTATCCGCTTTTTAACATCAGATTCAAAAGACCCTTCAACTATCCATCAGCATGCACCAAAGTGCTTACACACACACACACACACACACACACACACACACACACACACACACACACACTCCTTTAAATGACAGTCTGAAACCACAGGTGTTTTTCCTGTGTTCCCACCCATTTTCTATAAATAAAAGTCCTCACACACCACTTTTTGTGTTCAATTAATCTGCTTCAGTAGCTTCCAGGTTCCAGGGAGCCATTTAGATTTACAGGTTTATTTCAAACAGCATCACAAAGACCACTGGAAAGAAACGACTTGGGGTGAGAATGAGGGAAACGGCATGGCACATTCTTCTGTGCCCTTTCCAGTGATGCGACCCTCATGGAATCTCCAACTGTACTGACTCTGCACGTTTGCCAAATTCTCTCGCTTCTGGGTGGTGAAGTTGAGGATATTATTTCAAATGCCAATAGCCTGGGTAGGGAAATCCAGCAAGGCTTGTGGGCTTCCACACAAGTTTTGTGATGTCTATCCTTCCTCTTTCCTGCACGGAGAGCAAGGACCCTCTGGAGTAATGTTGTCTTGGATCTCTTTTCAGACAAGGGCAGTCAGAGAAGTGCTTCATGTCAGCTAAGAGACAAGAGCAGACTGGAGAAAAGTCAAATATTTAAGACCCTTCTAACAGATTAGAAGAAATTCTAGTTTCTGTTGCTGAACTTGGAGAGAATATTATGGGTAAAAACAAGTATACATATTACAATGACACCACTGCTCAGTAATGGAAATGCTGCTATCCCAGGGCTGTCAATGCTTGGGCTAAAACCAAGGATGCTGATAAGTCATTCCTGATCTTTTCGTCTGAAAGATGCTACATGGGCAAAGCTCCCCAAAGGACCAATTCAATACACATATTTATGTGCTTTGTCCCACATCCTCAACTACTAATAGCACTGCCCACATTATTTTACATTCTTGATTTTGACCTATGTTCATCCTCCATCTTCTGTCTGTTATGTCCAGTGTGTGAGAGTTCTAGAATTATTTTCCTGTAATTAAAACTCTCTCTCTCTCTCTCTCTCTCTCTCTCTCTCTCTCTCTCTCTCTCTCTTTCCTCTTTGTCTCAATTAATCATTATCTTACTGAGAAAGCCTCTTTATAAATTTCCTATCCTCCAGGAGAGTTATGCAACAGTTGCAAAATCCAAATTAAAACTCCGAATTTAAAAACTCCATTCCAACTTCCTTCGGGGTCTACTTTTTACATAGAAACAGACGCTCCCCTTGGCTCCTCCCTTATGTTCAAATTATTCCTTCCCACAAAAAAAGAAGAAAACCTATCAAAAAAAAATTTTTGGTGAGGGATACAGGGTTTCTTTATATAGCCCTGGTTATCCTGACGTTCATTCTGTAGACGAGGCTGTCACAGAGATGCACGTACTTCTGCCTCTCGAGGACTGGGATTAAAGGTGTGCTCCACTCCCACCTGCCTCATCATTCTTTCTTGTTGTCTCCTGCCTTTGATCTGTTCCTCCACCTCAGTCCTGAGCATCGTGATCTGAAACCCAAGCTTGAATGGCTACTCTAAACTTGTCAGGAGCATACTCATCCCAGGAGTAAAATTCAGATCGCTTAACAGTGGAAAGCCAATCATCAGGTTGTGGTTGCTCCTGCTTTCCCTTCATGGCCCCGTCAGCAATCTCACGTGAACCCCAGGAATCCCAGCATACACGTGATTCTTAGTACATTCTGTTCCTCTGCTTTGAAAACAATGTGTGTCCCACATTCTGTGTTAAGCTCTTTTTCTTAATTAAAAAAAAAGTTTATGAGTACAAAGATGTCCTGTCTGCATGTATATCTGTGCAACACTTGTGTGTCTGGTGTCCACAGAAGCCAGAAAAGGGCACTGGATCCCTTGAAACTGCAGTTACAGATGGTTGTGTGTTGCCATGTTGGTGCAGGAAATTGAATCATGTTCCTCTAAAATGCAGCAGTGTGCTTTAACTGCCGGAAGATCTATCCAGCCTCAAAGAACCTTTATTTTTCCCTTTGCTGTACAATTCAAGGGTCATTTTATGCAGAATGCTGAGGGGGGCATAGCCTCTTCTCAATCCCCACCAAAAGAAAATAAACTCTGGTGAATTTTTTCCTATGGTTCCTGTCCTTTCTGCTGGCATTCATCATACTCAGATGTCACTGTTGACTGCTGTTTTTCTTCCACTCATGCTCTGTGAGGGAAGAAGTGTATTCCTGGAAACACCTTGCCCATCTATTTAGATGAATGTAAGATCATGTTGCTTTGAAAATGGGGATAGTCTTTCTTTACTGTGGATGAGACATTAAAATCCGTGTCTAATTCTGAACATATAAAAAGGCACAAGATTTCTTTTCAACTAAATGTTCTCTAACTTTCCTTGGCGGCCGTTTTAGCAACCATCACCTGATGCAGTGTACATCTGAATCCCAATGATCACACACAACAGATTTGTGCTTTCAGAGTAACACAGGACTCAACTGAATTACGACACTGAAATAGCATGAAGCAGATTTCAAAACCATTTTCTAGATGAGAATTTCAAAGACCATAAACAAAATCTGTCACTTTCTTATTCTGTATTCCTTCCTGTTTGCCTTTCAGGATAAATCGTGAAGGGTTGTTCTAATACATAAGCACCCCTGCCATTTTGGGTACCATTAAAAGGCAAGACCGCATACCTTATATTCAGGGCAAAATAGGCGTGTCATAGATTTAAGGGCACTATAGATAATATTGGATCAATTTCAATTCCGTCCCAGGACATATTTGTGCTCTGAACCCTAGCCCTAGTTTGCCTGCAGTACTCTCTGTCTCCCTCTCCCTCTCCCCCCCTCCTTTCCTCCCTCTCCCTCTCTCTCTCTCTCTCTCACACACACACACACACATGCACACACACACACACACACACACACACACACACCATGTGGTTTGAATCTCATTTCATCTAGATCCTGCAAAAGGACCTTATTTAATACTATATTCATCACAACAGTTCATCACACAGAAATAAAAGGGAGGGTATAAACAAAGCAACTGAATAATACCATAAACACTGCCAAAGGGGAGATTGCAGGAGAGCTTCCACAAAGATGGAACCAAGGCACAACAACAAGCACCCAAAGGGGAATTCTCTGACAGCTATTGTGGCCCCACACTAGGTCTTTCTTGTTATCCACTATTCAGATTTACACATTTTAAGACAGGATAGATCTGAATACATTCAGTAATCTAGCTTCCTCCAGTGGCTCAAGGTGGTTCAGGGCATAGCAGACCAAATAACCTCTTTGTCTCTCTCTCTCTCTCTCTCTCTCTCTCTCTCTCTCTCTCTCTCTCTCTCTGTCTGTGTGTGTCTGTCTCTCTGTCTCTCTCTCTGTCTCTCTCTCTCTCTCTCTCTCTCTCTCTCTCTCTCTCTCTCTCTCTCTCTCTCTCTCTCTCTCTCTCTCCCCTCTCTGTCTAATCTCTCTCCTTCCTCCATCCTTCCTTTTCTTTATCCTTCCCTCTACTTTCCCTTTTGCACGTCTCCTTCATCCTCTTCCCTCCCTTGTTTTCTTCCACTGAGTTAAATTTTTCTGCAAAATCCCTACCATTAGAAGTCTTAAAACCTCAAATGCATCAGATCTCCATATCATTGTTTGAAAAGTGAGAGTCCAAATTCCAAGTCTCTCCCAGTCTCTCCCATTTGAATTCTATGATGATAATAATAACAGTAACAAGAAGAATAAGAACAGGAAAGGTTCGTTTAGCTAGAAACTAGTACTGGTACGGGAAAATCTCATTTCTTTCCCAGGAGTCCCAACACAACGACTTTTTTCTCAGCATAGACAATAATGCCTTTTATCATTATTGATTGTCTAATGAAGTTGATAAAATCATATTGGAAAGACTATTCTTTCTGGCATTGATTTAATTGTTTCAGAGACAATCGTTTGCTACTTTTAGGCATAGTGAAGATTTTAGGTGCTCATAGATAGAACCTGGACACCTCTTTGAGGTTGTTTTTAGAATTATCATTCTAATCTTAATCAAACCAGAAAAAGCTCAGGGGAGAGTGCTCACAGAATCTGAACAGAGATATAAAGAATGCACAAATGGCAAGTTATTTTTAGTTTGTTTTTTAATGGCATGTTCCATTGCCTATCAAATATTACTTGAAGCAGGATAACCCATTCATGCTTAGCTACTGAAAAACAGCCTTTCTCTAAAAATTTCCCATATTAACAGTGAGTCCTGAGGATTGTTCCCACTGAAGAGGCTAGAAGACATTACATTTTACTATCTTTCTTGTCAACCATTATTAAAAAGAATGAGGAATTGAATATCCTAGGCATTTCTTGCATTTATCCATCTCAGGAATAAATTTATTCATGTTGTTTCATTGGAATTCATGCTTCATCAAGCACTAAAGAGCCTTCTACATGCCTTTCATGCCTTGACAAGTCTGTCAGCCTGGTTCTGCCCATGCACAGGAAGAGCCAAATGTATAAAGACACAGGTGAGCAAAAAGAAATCTTGCTTGTTTTGAAATGACGTCTCTAATCATTCCAATTGTGCAGCTGCTTGTGTGGTCTCATAAAGGAATTCAGAATCTCATGTCCACTCTCAGCTAGGAGAGTAACAAATTCTTCCTCCATGCTATGTCAAGCCACAGTTACCCACCAAGTTGACATGCAGTTTGTCTTTTCAAATCCATAGGATATCTTTCAAATGAACCATAAAAAAGAGGCCATGGGCAGAGAACATAGCTCAGTGGGTAAAGTGCTTGCTATTCACGACCTGGAGTTCAAGCCCCAGCACCCGTATACGAAGCTAGGCATGGAAGCACATACTTGTGCTGTGACTGAGACAGTGGAAAGAGGGGGATTTCCCCAGAGTATTGATAGAAGCCAGTCAAGCTAATTGATTAACCCAAGATTCAATGAAAGAACCTGTCTCCAACAACAAGGACAAAGGTGGATAAGGCTTGAATGATGGAACACTAAAAAGTGTGTGCTGCTCTTGTAGAGGAGTAGAATTCAGTACTTAATACTCAAATCGGGTGGCTGATCGCTACCTGTAATTCCTGTCCCTGGGTCCTGTAACTCACTTCTGGACTCCGGACATCTGCACACACATTTAAACATATCTATACACAAACATAGACATAGACACAGGTACATGAACACACACACACACACACACACACACACACACACTTACTAAAAACAAAATAAATAATTAAAAAGAAAATGAAGAATTTTATAGACATATATCTTCATCTATTTCTGGCCTCCACACACATAAATCATATACAGGCATATATGTACAAATAGATTCACTCATACATAAGAATATATATTCTTATATATATGAATATATATATCAAAGAGAAAGAGAGAACAAGACAAAACAAAATACAGTTTGAAGCAAGAAAGAAAATAAGTGAAAATCCAAATCCCTGCATAATTCTCACCTTATGGAAAGGTTAAATAGCATTGATAATTCATGTTAATAAATGTGATTGTGTGGAATCGGTATGAAGTCTGAAAAGAAAAAATATCTTTTTGGAAATTGAGATATATATATTTCCACAGCATATTGAGATATAATTGGGAGCAGAATGTATCAACTGAATGGAGAAGAGTAAGGCCTCACTGTCCTTAACTGGACTCCCAAGGAACAGGCTAAATAAATGGAGCCACCCAATCAGTGCCTTGCAAAGCAAAGCCTAAAGACAGCAACTGAAACCAGCTGTGACTAGTGACACAATGACAAAATCCTGCACTCTCCTGTTGATGAAAAGAAGACAAAGAGGAACAGAAAACCAGCGAGGAGGAAGATTCAAGATGAAGACAATTGACAATCGCTATGGGAGGAGAAGCATGGGGAAGTGCACAAGGAGGTCAATGATGTTTATTGTGTCCACATCAAAAGCTGGACATGATGGCATACACCTGTAATCACGACACTTCGGAGGCAGAAGCAAAAGGATCAGGAAGGCATGATGCTAACTACGCTACACAGTACATTTGAGGCTAGCCCGGGAAACTCAGGGCCTTGTTTGAAAAAAGCCTGGATTAAATGAATAAAATAGAGCATCCAGGTTTCTAAAAATAAAAAAAAAAGTATGTGAAAAGAAGACGGACAAGGGCCTGAAGAGGTGGCTCAGTGGATAAGAATACTGGCTGCTCTTGCACAGGATCTGGGCTCAGTTCCCAGTACCCACATCAGGCAGCTCACCACTGCTTATAACTCCAGTTCTAGGGGATCTGACACCCTCTACTGATCTGTTTGGGCACTTCACACATGTGGTACACATATATACATGTAGGTACACATTCATATAATAGGCAGATGATAGATAGATAGATAGATAGATAGATAGATAGATAGATAGATAGATAGATACTAGATACGCAGACAGATAGAAAGGTAGACAGACAAACATAGATGATGGATAGATGATGGATTGAGGATAAATAGATAGATAACAAACTTTGAAAAATATAGAAATAAAAGATAATGTCATAAGAGCTAATGGGAAAACTCCGTTTTGAATTTTTCTCTTTTTTCCTTACTCAGGAGAAATGCTGCTGCTGATTCACTCTCTGACAGTAAACTTACGCATGACCTCCTGGGTTGTTTGCGTGTCTTCTTCCCCCAAGATGCTACAAGGTGAATTTCTTCAAAGACTGCCTTGCAGATCAAGTGCATGGAAACGTAGAATCAAAAACAGATCTAGAGGGAAATCTGACCAGTAGCCAGAGAAATTTGAAGTTTCATACAGCAGAGGGCTTTCTCTGCAAGCATGAGAGCCTAAATTTAACCTGCATGCACCTATTTTAAAACAAACAAACAAACAAAAACAAAACCAACAGGCATAATTGCACATGCCTATAACCCCAGCTTTGGGTGGCAGATACTGCTAGATACTGAGGGCTTTCTGGACAGTCAACCTAGGAAAAACGGAGAACTTCCGGTTCAAGAACAGGTCCTTTTGAAAGGAAATTAGGCTGAGATGTTTAGGTGAAGACATCCAACATCAAGTTCTAATCTTCCCATGCATGTGTACAGTCACCACAGAAGCGAGTACTGACACATGCACATAAAACACACAAGCAGAAACATTTATTTCTCATAGATGGATAATCACAAAATGACCAAGAAAACTGAACATTTCGCAGTGATCCACAGTGATTGTTTGCAAGAGGTCTTAGCCAGTCGACCTGGTGATGATTCCTGGGACCTGCAGTTCCAGCTACTTAGAGGTTGTTGTGTAGGATCACTTGAGCTCAGGAGTAGTTAAAATGTAGAGTTGTCAACATAGTGAGACCTATATCAAAGAACTGTATTTTAAATTTTAAAAAAGAATGAAATGAAATCTTTCTTTCACATATCCATTTCAAACAGAAAGTGTTTGCAAACATGGTGGACAAGTGGATTATTTCCTATC
This sequence comes from Rattus rattus, assembly GCF_011064425.1. NCBI lineage: Eukaryota > Metazoa > Chordata > Mammalia > Rodentia > Muridae > Rattus > Rattus rattus. Next base: position 34,569,524 of record NC_046159.1, on the reverse strand, counting down.
TATATAAAGAAATTTTTCTTAAAAATGGAGACAAGTATGTCATTTTGTGTTCATCACAATAGCCAAAAATGATAATACCATAGTACTAGGGAAAGGAGTGAGGGGGTGATGTGATATAACTCTGTTATCAACATATATGAACTGTGTTTAAATCTTGCATTATGATATTCTGATTTCGTTATAACAGATTAAGGAAACCTATAGATACCTAACATGATCCAAGTAGCAAGAACATTAAAGATTTGATCACACTATTGTCTCAACTTTAAACAAATGACAGTCCTATCTATTTGCCTAAGAATTTCAAAAAGTCATTGTTTTTAATAGTACTCCATTGTGTAAATATACCACATTTTCTGTATCCATTCCTCTGTTGAATGGCATCTGGGTTCTTTCCGGCTCCTAGCTATTAAAAATAAGGCTGCTATGAACATGGTGGAGCATGTATCCTTGTTATACATTGGAGCATCTTTTGGGTGTATGCCCAGGAGTGGTATAGCTAGGTCCTTGGTAGTACTATGTCCAATTTTCTGAGGAACCTCCACACTGATTTCCAGAGTGGTTATACCAGCTTGCAAGGCCACCAGCAATGGAGGAGTGTTCCTCTTTCCCCACATCCTCATCAGCATCTGCTGTCACCTGAGTTTTTGATCTTAGCCATTCTGATTAGTGTGAGGTGGAATCTCAGGGTTGTTTTGATTTGCATTTCCCTGATGACTAAGGATATTGAGCATTTTAAAGGTACTTTTAGCTCTGTACCCCATTTTTAATAGAGTTATTTAATTCTTTAGAGTCTAACTTCTTGAGTTCTTTGTATCTATTATACATGTGCCCTTTATCAGATGTAGGATTAGTAAGGATCTTTTCACAGTCTGTTGGTTGCCGTTTTGTCCTACTGACAGTGTCCTTTGCCTTACAGAAGCTTTGAAATTTTATGAGGTCCCTTCTGTCGATTCTTGATCATAGAGCATAAACCATTTGTGTTCTGTTCAGGAAATTGTCTCCTGTGCCTATGTGTTTGAGGCTCTTTTCCATTTTCTCTTCTATTAGTTTCAGTGTATCTGGTTTTACGTGGAGGTCTTTGATCCACTTGGACTTGAGCTTTTTACAGGGTGATAAGAATGGATTGATTTGCATTCTTCTACATGCTGACTGTCATTTGAACAAGCACCATTTTTTTTTAAAATGCTATCTTTTTTCCACTGGATGGTTTTAGCTCCTTTGTCAAAGATCAAGTGACCATAGTTGTGTGGGTTTATTTCTGGGTCTTCAATTCTATACCGTTGAACTACCTTCCTGTCTCTGTACCAATATCACAAAGTTTTTATCAAGACTGCTATGTAATATAGTTTGAGGTCAGGGATGGTGATTCCCCCAGAAATCCTTTTATTGTTGAGGACAGTTTTAGCTATTCTGGGTTTTGTTATTCCTAATAAATTTGTAAATTGCTCTTTCTAAATCTGTGAAGAGTGAGGTAACCCAGTCACAAAAGAACACACATGGTATGCACTCATCGTTAAATGGATATTAGCTCAAAAGCTCAGAATACCAAGATAAAATTTACAGATCATATGAATATCAATGAAAAGGAAGACCAAAATGTGGATGCTTATGTCCTTCTTAGAAAGGAAAACAAAATACTCAAGGGCAGTAGAATGTGGGAGGAACTTGGGAGAAAGAGAGGAGGGGGAGGGAAAAGGGGGCACAGGATCAGGTTTGAGAGGAGACAGGGATGATATACAGGTCAGGAATTTGATCAGAGGTGTGTAGCAATGGGAGATGGGGAACTGGTGACCAGCAAGTCATGGATGCCAGTAAAGCAAGAGGCTCCCAGGACCCAACAGAGATGAGATTAGCTAAGATGGCCAACAAATGGAAGGGAAAACCCATAGAGACCATATCCAGAGGTTAGGCAAAAACCCATTTGGCTACCTACCCTCCTCAAAATTTTAACCCAGAATTGCTCCTTTCTAAAAGAAATACAAGCACAAAGAGTGGAGCAGAGACTGAAGGAAAAGCCATCCAGAGACTGCCCTATCTGGGGATCCATTTCATATGCAGCCACCAAACCTAGTCACTATTACTGATGCCAAAATGTGCTTGCTGACAGGAGCCTGATATGAATGTCTCCTGAGAGGCCCTGCCAGTGCCTTACTGATACAGATGAAAATGCTTGAAGCCAACCATTGGACTGAGCACCCCATTAGAGAAAGGACTGAAGAAACTGAAGGGGTTTGCAACCCCATAGGAAGAACAACAATAACAACCAACCAAACATCCCAGAGCTCCTAGGGACTAGACCACCAACCAAAGAGTACACCTGGAGGGACCCATAGCTCCAGCTGCATATGTAGCAGAGGATGGCGTTGTCTGGCATCAATAGGAAGAGAGCCCCTTGGTCCTGTGAAGACTCTATTCCCCACTGAAGGGTAATGCCAGGGTGGAATTGGGAGTAGGTAGGTGGGAGGGGATCATCCTCAGGGACCTGGGGGAGAGGAATGGGAGAGGGAGGACCTGGAAAGGGGATAACATTTGAAATCTAAATACATAAATTATCCAATAAAAAATAGAAGCAATTCCAGTTAGCAGTAGGTATACAACTTTTAAATGATAGAAATTCATAGCATTTAATTAACTGACTTTGTTTCTAAGTACTAGAGAAATTGGTTTGAATTTCTCAGAAAAATGTGAATATCCATTTCTCAACTAAAAATGCTTTGGTTAACTGAGGGATTTCATGAGATGTGGTTTATCTCTAACTTTTGAAACACTGAAAGGAAAAAGAGATATTTATCAAAACACTCGATAAATTGATAAATTGAGCTCTTAAAAGGACTACACCGTCACTGTTCTTCTCTCTGCCTATTCTTCCTTTCATTCTATTTCTTTTTCCCTCTCTCTCTCTTCCACTCCCTTCCTGACTGTCCACCTTCCCCTCTCTGTAACTCTCCTTCTCACCAAATTTCATTCTCACTCTCTCTTCTCTCTCCATCTCTCTCCCCCAATACTGTCCTCTCACCCTTTATCACTTCCCTGCTCTCACTGTCACGCTTCATCCATCTCCCCCTCTTGCTGTCCTTCCCTCTCCCTTTTACCCTGAGCTCCAAGCACTGTTCTGAGCATTGAAGACTCTGAACTCTCAGTGCCTAGTATATTATCTTTAAGGGCCCGTAAGAAATATGCTCAAATCCTGATCAACAGCTGGAGTTATTTCCATTACACAGCTCGTAGGGAGACAAGTGCTTTCATCTTAACCTCAGGAGATCTGAAGGGAAGTAAATGAATAACCGCCATCTATTTCAGCCTTAGTGGAATCACAAGGAGACACTGCAAAGACAATCTGATCTTGCTAACTCATTCTGCACCAGAGGCGTTATTAGCTAAGTGGACACAATGAGCGTTTCCCACAGTGCGTTGATTCCTCTTTTCCATTCTCATTAAGTGATGATCCATGTCCGGTAGAAGAGAAAGCTCACACAGTAAAGACAGACAAATCTTAAGATAAACAATGTATTGTGCTCTCCATAAGCCTTTGAAGGTAGAACTGGGTTGAGAACTCTTCACTTGGGCCGAATTTCTATCATGTAAACTTTAACCAAGTCTGCTGTCCTGTCACTTTAGAGTGTGTTGCTGTCAAAACACCTCAGTCCAAGATCTATTAGTAAATATACATTTATTGAACTCCTCTTGTGTATCAGACACTGTTCAACCATACGAGCCAAGATTTTCTTCTTTGCAACTTCTTATAAGAGGATACCATAGGACCACAACATCCTTAACTTGTGCAAAGGGTACATTTTCTCCATCCTTACTTCTGCAAATGTACATTTTCTCTAAAGCTTTGTCTTAGCTGGGATCAGCCTTGTGGTCGATTATCAATAAATAAAAAAGGAAGATGTATGTTATCCAGGTCATAATTGAAGGTTTACCAGATTGATTTCCCATCTCTATTTACAAAGAAGGTGGAACATCAAAGGCATCCTCCCTTGATCCTTGTGTGTTAATAACTTCTATATTATATGAAACACAGAGATTCTAGTGATGTATCATGATAAAGAAAGGTATATACCACTTTAGCCATTTCTCATGGAACTGATATGAAATTATCGCTCCTTTTAAATATGCTACTACCCAGGTTTGCACTAGATCTACTACATAATTCAGTGGTTTAAGTGGGAAAGTACTCAGATCTTAATTATAATTATCCTTTGAGACAATTCACACCCTTTGAATAGGTAGAGTCTAAGTTCTGCTGTCTAAACCTCTTCTTCTGAATAGTTTCAGAAGAAATTGCTCTGGCAGAGTGAAACTACAGTATATTGCTTCTTATATAAAAAGGGAGGTTAAAATAATATTCTAAGAAACTGCCTGAAAAGGAAATTTTGCTTGTACCATTACTGTAGTATGGGTACTGCAGTACTCAGTTTCAGAGGATCCACATTTGCCATATACACTACCAACTGCTCTTCAATTGTCAATGAAAGCTAAATTCTTGCATCTCATAAGATCCTGACTACAACACAAGGAAGGAAGGAGGTCAAAATTACTGATAGAAATTTTTATTATCCACATAAAAATGTACTATGTAAAGCTAGAGCTTGGGGAAGCAAGGGCAAAGGACAAGAGAGAGAATGGATGGAGTGTGACAGTGAGAGAAGGAAGTGATAGTGACAAAGGTGATGGGTAGGGCTGGGGCAAGAGGTGGAAAGAGAAGGGAGTAGTGGCAATGAGGTAGGGTGAGAAGGAGAGATACAGACAGGGTGAGGTAGACAGTAAGGAAGAGAGTGGAAGAGGAAGAACCAAAACTTACATCACAGTATTTGTTCCCTTATCTTTTCTGTAACCAAACAGCTGAAGTGATCCAATTAGGATGAAAAGAAAGTTTACTCAGCTTAGGTTTGGCTACCAAAAACCACTCAACAAAACAGCAGAACTGGTTAGGTCTCCATGTTGGATGGATATCAATTCCTATCAGGAGAAGGATTAGATCTCAAGAGGATGCCAAAATTAGACTAAGACCCTCCCCTGAATGCCTCACATGTTAAAAATTTCCAGCGACTGTTTTGGAATAGCTTCTTGGTATTAGAAGTGCCTTGATCTATTGGGATGTCAAAGTCAACTGAGCATTTGAAAATCAATAATAAAGAACACAGAGAGAGAAAGAGACAGAGAGACAGAGAGACAGAAAAAAGGGTTGAAGAAATGGCTCACTGTTTCAAATCATTTGCTGCCCTTTCAGAGAACCAAGTTTAGTCCCTGGAACCTCTGTCTTCTGATGGCTCAAAAATAGCTGGAACTCCATCTCCAGGGAATCAGCTATCCTCTTCTGGCCTCTAAAGGTACTCATATGCATATATGCACACACATTCACAGACACACACACACACACACACACACACACACACACACACAGGCACACACTCACACACATCCCACATCCCTCTTCATGCTACCAATAGCCAATGCTCATATTAATAATCTCTACAAAACCAGTATTATCTTGGGACCAATTTCCAACTTGAGTCTGTTGTCAAATTTCTAGAAAAAAAAACATTTTATGAAGAAAATCACAATAATCCACGTGATTCCCCCCCAGGAGTCATACTGTCAATTTTGTTTCCTTCTACCAGTGCCAGAAGCTTGGGTGTTCTCCTGAGTCAGAATAATTTAGCTCATGAGTAAGTCTGTCACATCTAGTGACATGCTCCACTGGAGTCATTCAAAGTTAGTACAAGTATAAGTTGAAGAATTTGACACAATCTAAGCACTGTTTCCTTGTTGGTGATGGCACGGTAATTCTGAAGAAAGGAGTCATGCACTCAATAATTTGGTACAAAATATGTGTCACCAACAACAGTGAGTGGGGAAATTTCCATTGTGTCCATAACATTGGACTAGTTCCTTCTATTTGCCAAGTATCCGGAAAGCTGATTTGAATGGATATTTTAAATCCAATATCAAAGCCCCTTCAGCAAGTATATATTATCCTGTCCCGAGCCTTCGATTAGACATTTAGTTATGAATTGATTTCCCTGATGGTGGTTAATGCTGCACAGAACAGGGGAGACAAGGTAATATTCCACCACCTTCATTTGCAGCTCAGATGTGCTCCTCTAGGTACACGGCAGCTGGACAAAACAGCCAAGTTATATTTCAATTCCAAGCACTAACTTTAGCAGAAATTATTCCCGTTTTACATTGGAAGCAAGCTTAGGTGACAGCTAGCCACTTTCTTTGTAAATAAGCAAGATAATAACCAGGCAGACATTGTAAATAATAGCTTCTCCATATTTTAAGCTGCTGTGGTGTCTCTGCTAAAAGAACGTTTTATTCAAAATTATGCTTCAACCGAGACCCATAATATCAGGATGAGTCATAAGCCGTGACACTTCTTTACTAAGTCCTGATTTTGTAAGATTGATGCCAAACAGACATGAAGTGGAAAGCTATTCCCAGAAGCTACCAGGTTGCTTGCCTTACCTTCAGTCTTGGAGTTCATTGGCTCCTTGGAGTTGGGCTGTAAAAACTGGATGACCTGTTGAAATACAAGCTGCTTTTAAAACTATGGTGGGGGCAGGGAATGAGCCCAGTACAGCTGCATTGTCCTCCTAGCAAAGAGCAGAGTCTTGTGCATTTGGTAAAAAGGAAATGTACTTTTTGGCCTAACCTAGTTGGTTTTGAGGGTTAGTCTTGCTATACGAGCCTAGACTAGCCTGAAATCCATTATGTAGCATAGACTAGCCTTAAAGCCTCTTGTCTCAGCCCCTGGAGACCTAGAATTACAGGTGTCCCCACCATCCTTAAATTTGACCACACGTAACTCCAAAGATTTGTTAATTTTTATTTTATGAGCTTAGATGTTTTTGTCTCCATGCATACTTGTAGCACCTGCAAGGCCTAAAAGAGGGGGCTGGATTCCCTGGAATGGAAGTGGGGTTACAAATGTTTGATAGCTGCAATGTGGATGCTGGGAACCAAACTTAGGTGGTCTGGAAGAGCAGCCATTGCTCTTAATTATTGACCGAATTTTCCAGACCCCATATATAAATCTCAATATCTGCTCCAGCACCCATGCTTTGAACAATTGAACTCATTTGCCCCCTCTGCATCTACCTCCTTTCCCTACATGTATTCTTCCACAGACTTCGTTCTCACCTATGCAGGGAAGAAGCGGTCCTCACCATCCTTTCAAAGGTGCTTCTTGCTTCACCAGAGGAAACCGGTGCTGACCAAACAGGATCAACAATGCAATAGGCCATGTAGGAGGCTCAGTGAATAAGGAGCTGGTCACCAAAGCATAGAGACCTGAATTTGAACTCCAAAGAGCAGACACTATGAGATTCATTTGCAACCCCAATGCCCGGAGTTGGGGGAGGTAAACACAAGAAAGACCTCCAAGCTCACTGGGTGCCAGTCTAGGCAATCTAGCAAGCCCCAGGTTCAGTGAGACCCTCAGAAATGAAGGCCAATGCGCCTTCAGCACATACATAACAGTCGTGCAGCTGAGACTTCCTGTAGGACTTCTAACAGCAGGATCTCTAGCTCACTCTCTTGCAGGCTTCAGCTCCCTTTCTCCTAAGGAGGCTGCTTTGCATAGCTACAATGGGAGAAGATGCAGCTAGTCCTACTTCAACTTGATAGGCCAAGGCAGGTGGATATCCATGGGAGGACATCCTTTTTCCGAGCCTTTTCTGAAGAGGAAGATCCAGAGGATAGTAATGGCAGCAGGGAGGTGAGGTCAGAGAGAGCCAGGGACTGGGAGGAGAGAAGGGAGGAGAAGCTACAATCCAGATGTAAATAAAATTAATTAATAATTTAAGAAAACTAAGGTCAAGAGTGACTGAGGAAGTCACCCAGTGTCAGTCTTTGCCACACTCAAACCCACACCCACACCCTGGTCACACAGGTGCAAGGAGTCTGCTCGGCTGCCTTGCAGAGAACTCATTTCATGAACTTGCAGGTCCTTGTACAGAGCTCTATTTATGACCCGAACTTGACTTACTAATTCACTTCAAGGGAATTTATGAGTTCTCACCAAACTATAAAATCATCCATTGCTCTTCCTCTGGACCCACTACCAAGTACCAGCAGTTAGCCAGCATGACCCGTGCACTGTGATTTCAAAGGCCAGCCCCATCGTTTCAAATCTTCCTCAATTGTTAGCCATCTTTTGACTTTGGCAGCTTTCCACCACCCATCCAAGCACTGGCCATCTCCGCTGTGAGATGGGGTCAGTAAGAACTGAATGAGTCCGTGCTCCTGGCTGTGCCCCAGCAAGCGGGCTGCAAGTACAGGCAGTCCTAATTGATGGAACCACTTGCTGAGACTCTAAATTAAAATATTCGATTTGAGCCACATGACATCCAAGGATCAGCCTGACCTCTCAGTGGAGCTCAGAGGTGGTGACATCAGTATATAGCAGGCAGCTGGGAAAGGACATCAGCCCTGTAATTAAGGTCCTCCCTCACCCTCCAGGGAATAGTGCCAAAGCCTTGACTTGAGACACAGGGCAGATAAAATGTTAATTGAAATCATGTAGGAGGAGGCACAGGTATTAACTGTTCTGTTCACCTTGCTCAGACTTTTGGAAGGCGGCATCTGGGGGTTGATGGCTTTATTAGCATTCTGACTGTGCCTTCCAAGTCTATGGTTTGTGTGGAACTCTCTTCAAACATGTATTTAAAAAGTAAAGGTATCCAGTAAGTAAACGCATCAGTGCTCACAAATGCAGACACTGTATAAAGATGTGGAAGACTGTTATCCACAAGGCAGTATTATGCCTCTCTTTCATTTAGCCTAGCTGGGATGGATGCTTATAGCCTAATTATATTAAGCACCAAGAGTCAAAAAGCATTCTCTCTCTTAAAATACATTCTCTTCAAAAACATCCATATAACGATGCCTGCAGTGCTAATTGGTAAATGTACTTTAAATTTTTACTAATGCATGTTAAGGGTGTGTCATAATAGGGTTGGGTATGCTTTTTCCATACTTGTGTATAGTGTGCACTGTTCAAACTTAACTTTCCTTCATACAGCACTCCTCTATAACTGTACTTTCCCAGTCCCTAGTAATCACCCTTCTAACTTGCAATTTTGTTTACACTCTCCACATATGGAAGAAAATATGTGGCAATGTGTTTCTGTGTCTGGTTTATATCACTTAGCACAAGTCCTCTCTCCCGCTGTAGCCATTCTCCTGCAGATGGTGGTAGTTCATGCCTCAAAGGCTGAGTGATACTATATTGCCTATATTGTGTGTATGTACCATGTTTTCCTTATTATTTCATCTATTTATAGCCATAAGATGTTCAATCTTGATTGTTAATGTGATGGGATGTAGGAGTATCGTGGCAACATATTACTGGGAATATTTGTGAGATATTTCAAAGATTTGATTAGTGAAGTAGACAAACACACCCAAAGGTGAGCTGTGCCATTCAAAGTTCTGGCACCCTGGACTGCACAGCAGGCTGGCCAGAGCATTCATCTCCCCACAATTCCTGGCTGCCAATACAATGTAACCAGCTGCCTCAGGTTCCTGCCTCTATGCCTTCCCTATCATGATGGACTATATCCTAAAACTGAATAAAAAATAATTCTTATCCCCTTAGTTGCATTTGTCATGGTATTTTACTATCACAACAATGAGACAAGTGACTGATACTGGTACCTAAGACCATTCTATTTCTTAACTACCACAAATAAACCTGGACTCCTCTGGTCCCATCTTATCCAGAGATAAGATCACTGGACCATGAAGCAGTTGCATCTTCAGTATTAAAGACAACCCACACTGCCATCCATAACAGCCATACTAATTTACAAGCCCATACTAGTGTCTAAACATTCTTTTATTCCTGTATATCCATCAACATTTGTTATATTTTTGTACTCTTTATAGTAACCATTCTAACTAATAGTACATAGTATCTCAGTTTTGTTTTACAATACTCAACGTTTTTGAATATTTTTGACATTTCTGAAGAGACTACTTTGCCATCTCTGAATTAGAAGACATTATTGTTGATTTTATTGAGCTCTTTGTATATTCTGGATACTCATTGTCTATCAGGGAAATGACTGGCAAATAGTTCTGCTGTTCTCTTGCTTGTCTATTCATGTATTTATTATTTTCTTCATTTTGTTTTCTGTTAAATTTATTTATTCATTTTTTAAATTATAATTACCTTTATTTTTAATTGGTTATTTTATTTATTTACACTTGAAATGTTATCCCCTTTCCCAGTTTCCCCTCCACAAGCTCCCTCCCCCCTCCCCCCTCCCCCATCTCTATGAAGGTGCTCCCCCACCTAACCACCCACTCCTGCCTAGCATTCCCCTATCGTGGGTCATCAAACCTCCACAGGACCAAGGGACTCCCATCCCAGTGATGCCAGATAAGGCCATCCTCTGCTACATATCCAGCTGGAGCCATAGGTTCCTATGTGTGCTCTTTGGTTGGTGTTTTAGTACCTGGGAGTTTCAGGGGGTCTGGCTGTTTGATATTGCAGTTCTTTCTATGAGGTTGCAAACCCCTTCCGCTCCTACAATACTTGCCCTAACTTCCCCATTGTGGTCCCTGCACTTAGTCCAATATTTGGCTATGTATATCTGCATCTGTATTGTCTCTCAGGGGACAATTATACTGGGCTCCTGGCAGTAAGTACTTCATGGGATCAGCAATAGTGTCTGTTGTTGTCATTTTCACTACTTCTGGCTTAATTGGGAACCACATTGCCCTTTAGTGTATCAATAAGTGCCTGTGGAATTGATAAAAGCAACTTTGGATGCAGAAATGACACATGTATAATGCTCTCATAGTTTGAAGCAGACTAGGTGGAAGTAGGCATATCAAAGACTGTTACTGCATCCTAGGTGTGTTAGGGAGCAGGTCTGGAGAAGCTACAGTGGCTCCTTATAGCTTTGAAAGTTCAGTCTAGCAGATGTACCTGAAACAGCATGAGTTCATTTTCTCTCCTCTCCTATTGCTCTGCATTCTACATTAGCTCCAAACTGCTCCTTACTCCAGCATATTCTGAGGTTCTTCCTCCTGGACCTAGGCTCACAGTATGCCCTCCATCTACAAAGCTCTTCTCTCCTGCGTATCAACATCTGGCACTTTTTCTGCTTTGTATCCTTGGCTTTTTATAATAACTCAGTAAACTCACAAGGTGCTACAGCTCTGTCGGTGCATAGTTACCAGCTTATTTTGTAATTATCTGTCACTGAACTTGTCTTTTAGACAGACAACAAACAGCCAAGTGGAAAAAGCATGCCTGCCCCTTCCACAGCTGTGTCCATGGCATATAGTGTCATGCTTGATAAAATGTAGTATATATGTGAGAACTAGGTGAATGAATGGAGTGGGGAAAAGGTACGAATGAAACCATAATGGGTTATCTGTATTGTAGTGACAATTTGGGAATTTGGGGTTTTTTTTTTCTTAAAAACTACAGAAATGGTGCTTCTAGTCTAAGCCAGCACCCTGAGCACTGGCTCTGTACCCACTCCCACAACATCCAGAGGAAGCCCGACTCCCAGGTGTTCTTACATGCTCAGAAGCAGAGGTGAGGATTCCACAACATCTGCCCCAACACAGGGAATAATGCCTTCCCGGGTTCCAGGGATGCAGGAACCCCCTCCCAGCTAGTGCCATGAGTTCCCTTCCAGTCTGAACCAGTGCCCTGAGCAGAACTTGGGTACTGCCTCTGCATCCACTCCTGCAATACCCAGAGGAAGACTGACTCCTAGGTGCTCTGAAACACCCAGGATAGTAGGAGAGGCCACAACATCTGCCCCAACACCCACCCCAACACCCTGAATAACTGGGTCCCCCAGGATCCAAGGATGCAGGAACACCTACCCAGCCAGGGGCATGGGATCCCTCCAGTCTGAACCAGATCTCTAGCGCTGGCTCCACACCAAATACCACAACAGCCAAAGGAAGCCAGATTCCCAGGTGCACTAACACACCCAGGATCAGAGGTGCTCTGAAACACCCAGGATCACAGGACCACAGAGGAAGCTCAATTCCCAAGAGATTGGACACAACCGGGATCTCAGAATCACAGGATCCCAGAACTATAAGATCACAGAGACAGCTGGACTCTGAGGAGTCCTGACACATCCAGGATCATAGGAGGGACAGGCTGCAGTCAGAGACAGCAAGGGCAGGTAACATTAGAGATAACCAGATGGTAAGAGGCAAACAAAAGAATGTAACCAACAGAAAACAAGGCTACTTCTCTCACTACCGCAAGTCTTGGATACCCCATCACATCAGACAAACAAGATTTGGATTTAAAAATCACATCCCATGATGATAATAGAGGACTTTAGAAAAGACATAAAAAAAAATCCCTTAACGAAATACAGGAGAACACAGGTAAACAGGTAGAAGCACTTAAAGTGGAAACACAAAAATCTCTAAAAGAATTACAGGAAAACACAATTGAACAAAACCGTCCAAGATTTAACAGTGGAAATAGAAACAATAAAGAGTTCACAAAAGGAGACAAGCTTTGAGATAGAAAACTTAGGAAAGAGATCAGGAGTTATAGATGTAAGCATCACCAACAGAAGACAAGAGATAAAAGAAAGAATCTCAGGTACAGAAGATACCATAGAAAACATTGACACAACATTTGAAGAAAATACAAAATGCAAAATACTCCTAAACCAAAACATCCAGGAAATTCAGGACACAATGAGAAGATCAAACCTAAGGATAATATGTATAGAAGAGAGTGAAGATTCCCAACTTAAAGGGCCAGTAAGTATTTTCAACAAAATTAAGAAATAAAACTTCCCTAATCTAACAAAAAAAGATGCCCATGAATATACAAAAAGCCTACAGAATGCCAAATAGACTGGACCAGAAAAGAAAATCCTTCTGTCACATAATAATCAAAACATCAAATGCACAAAACAAAGAAAGAATATTAAAAAGCAGTAAGGGAAAAAGGTCAAGTAACATATAAAGGCAGACCTATCTGAATTACACCAGACTTCTCACCAGAGACTAGGAAAGTCAAAAGATCCTGGGCAGATATCATACAGACTCTAAGAGAACACAAATGCCAGCCTGGGCTACTATAACCAGCAAAACTCTCAATTAACATAGGTGGAGAAACCAAGATATTCTATGACAAAACCAAATTTACACAGTATCTTCACACAAATTCAGCCCTACAAAGGATAATAGATAGAAAATGCTAAAACAAGGAGGAAAACTACACCCTAGAAAAAGAAAGAAAATAACCTTTCAACAAGCCCAAAAGAAGATAGCCATACAAACATAATTCCACCTCTAACAACAAAAATAACAGAAAGCAACAATCACTTTTTCTTAATATCTCTTAATGTCAATGGACTCAATTCCCCAATAAAAAGACATAGACTAACTGACTGGATGTAAACAGGACACAGCATTTTACTGCATACAGGAAACACACCTCAGTGACAAAGATAGACACTACCTCAGAGTAAAGAGCTCGAAATTTTTTTTCCAAGCAAATGGTCCCAAGAATATTGAATAAAATGAACTTTCAAACAAAAGTTATCAAAAAAGGCAAGGAAGGACACTTTACACACTATATAAGTGAAGTAAAAATCTACCAAGATGAACTTTCACTTCTGAATATCTATGCTCCAAATGCAAGGGCAACCACTTTCATAAAAAGAAAAATTGCTAAAGCTCAAAAAATACATAGCACCTCATACAATAATAGTGGGGGACTTCAACACCCCACTTTCATCAATGGACAGATCATGGAAATAGAAACTAAACAGAGACACAGTGAAACTTACAGAAGTTATGAATGAAATGGTTTTGACAGACGTCTTTAGAATATTTTATACTACAAGAATGTACAATCTTCTCAGCATCTCATGGTACATTTTCCACATACTCTGGAAGTTGATCAATGCTCTACTCCATGATAATTGGGTCAGAGAAAAAATTAAAAAGAAATCAAAGGCTGTCTAGAATTTAATGAAAATGAAGGCACAAAATTCCCAAACCCATAGGACACAATGAAAGCTGTGCTAAGAGAAAAACTCATACCTTTAAGTGCCTTCGAAAAGAAACAGAAGAAAACATACACTAGCAGCATGACAGCACATCTAAAAGCTCTAGAACAAAAAGAACAAATATACCCAAGAGGAGTAGATGGCAGGAAATAATCAAAGTCAGGGGTGAAATCAACCAAGTAGAAACAAAGAGAACTATACAAATAATTAACAAAACCAGTAGCTGTTTTTTTTTGTTTTGTTTTGTTTTGAGAAAATCAACAAGAAATAAAAACTTTTAGCCAGAGAAACCAGAGGGTACAGAGACAGTACCCAAATTAACAAAATCAGAAATGGAAAGGGAGACATGACAACAAAAACCAAAGAAATTCAAAAAATTATCAGATCCTACTATAAAAGCCTATATTCAAAAAGCTTGAAAAGCTGAATAAAATGCATAATTTTCTAGACAGATACCAGGTGCCAAAGTTAAATTAGGATCTGATAAACCATCTAAACATTCCCATAACCCCTAATGAAATAGAAGCAGTCATTAAAGGTCTCCCAACCAAAAAAAAAAAAAAAAAAAAAAAAAAAAAGCCCAGGACCAGATGGGTTTAATGCAGAATTCTGTAAATCCTTCAAAAAAGTGCTAATTCCAATACTCTTCAAACTATTCCTCAAAATAGAAACAGAAGGAACACTGCCCAATTCATTCTATGAAGCCACAGTTACAGTTACATATCTAAACCACACAAAGACCCAACAAAGATAAAAACTTCAGACCAATTTCTCTTATGAATATCAATGCAAAAATACTCAGTAAAATTCTAGCAAACCAAATCTAAGAACACAACTAAACAATCATTCATCATGATCAAGTGAGCTTCATTCCAGGGATGCAGGGATGTTTCAATATATAGAAATCCATCAACATAATCCACCATATAAACAAACTATAAACCACATGATCATCTCATTAGATGCTGAAAAAGCATTTGACAAAGTACAAAACCCCTCCATGTTAAAAGTCTTGAAAAGATCAGGAATTCAAGACCCATACATAAACATAATAAAAAACAGTATACAGCAAACCAGTAGCTGACATCAAACTAAATGGAGAGAAAAACTTGAAGCAATTCCACTAAGATCAGGGATTAGGCAAGGCTGCCCACTCTCTCCCTACTTATTCAATATGATACTTGAAGGCCTAGCCAATGCGACAACAAAAGGAAGTCAATGGGAGACAAATTGGAAAAGAAGAAGTCAAAATATCACTTTTTGCAGATGATATGATAGTACATTTAAGTGACCCCAAAAATTCCATTAGAGAGCTTCTAAACCTGATAACTTCAGCAAAGTGACTGGATAGAAAATTAACTCAAACAAATCAATAGCCTTCTTCTACTCAAAAAATAAACAGGGTGAGAAAGAAATTAGAGAAATAGAGAAATGACACCCTTCACAATAGTCACAAATAATACAAAATACCTCTGTGTGATTCTAACTAAACAAGTGTAAGATCTGTATAACAAGAACTTCAAGTCTCTGAAGAGAGAATTTGAACAAGATCTCAGATTATGGAAAGACCTTGCATGCTCATGGTTTGGCAGGATTAAGGAAGTAAAAATGGCCATCGTGCCAAAAGCAATCTATTGATTCAATGCAATCCTCATCAAAATTCCAACTCAATAATTCATAGAGTTAGAAGGAGCAATTTGCAAATTCATTTGGAATAACAAAAACCCAGGATAGTGAAAACTATTTGCAACAATAAAAGAATTTCTAGGGGAATCACCATCCCTAACCTCAAGCTGTATTACAAAGCAATAGTGATAAAAGCTGTATTGTATTGGTACAGAGAGTCAGGTAAATCAATGGAATAAAAGTGAAGACCCAGAAATGAAATGAAATGCCTCGAATACATGGGTACAGGGAACAATTTTCTGAACAGAACAGCAATGGTTTATGCTCCTAGATCAACAGTCATCAAATGGCACCTCATGAACTTGCAAAGCTTCTGTAAGGCAAAGGACATTGTCAACAGAACAAAATGGCAGCCAACAGATTAGGAAAAGGTTTTTACCAACCCTACATCCTTTAGACGGCTAATATCTAATATATACAAAGAACTCAAGAAGTTAAAATCCAGAGAATTAAATAATAATATTTTAATCCTATTAAAAATGGGGTACAGAGCTTCTCAGCTGAGGAAAACTGAATGGCTGAAAAGCACCTAAAGAAATGTTTAATATCCTTAGTCATCACAGAAATGCAAATCAAAACAACTCTGAGTTTTCACCTCACAGCAATCAGAATGGCTAAGATCAAAAACTCAAGTGACAACAGATGCTGGCGAGGATGTAGAGAAAGAAGAACACTCCTTCATTGTTGGTGGGATTGCAAACTGGTACAATCACTCTGGAAATAAGTCTGGAGGTTCCTCAGAAAATTGGCCATAGTACTACCTGAGGACCCAGCTATACCACTCCTGGGCATATACCCAAAAGATGCTCCAACATTACAAGGACACATGTGCCACTATGTTCATAGCAGTCTTATTCATAATAGTCAGAAGCTGGAAAGAATCCAAATGTCCTTCAACAGAGGAATGGATACAGAAAATGTGGTACATTTACACAATACTACTTAGCTATTAAAAACAATGATTTCATGAAATTCATAGGCAAATGTATGGAACTAGAAAATATCATCCTGAGTGAGGTAACCCAATCACAAAAGAACACACATGGTATGTACTCACTGATAAATGAATATTAGCCCAAAAGTTTGGAATACCCAAGATACAATTTACAGACCACATGAAGCTCAAAAAGAAAACAGAAGTGTGGATGCTTCAGTACTTCTTAGAAGCAGAAACAAAATATTTATAGGATGAAATATTGAGATAATGTGTGGAGCAGAGACTGAAGGAAAGGTCATCCAGAGACTGCTGCACATGGGGATCCATCCCACATGCAGGTACATGCTGACCCCTTGGGAGGATATATAACTGTCTCCTAAGAGGCTCTGCCAGAGCCTGACAAATACAGATGAGGATACTTGCAGCTAACCATCAGACTGAGCACGGGGACCCCAGTGGAGGAGTTAAAGAAAAGACTGAAGGAGCTGAAGGGGTTTGCAACCCTATAAGAAGAAAACAATATCAACCAACCAGACCCCACAGGGACTAAACCACCAAGCAAAAAGTATACATGGAGGGACCCATGGTTCCAGCCACATATATAGACAAGGATGGCATTTCTGGCATCAATAGGAGAGGCCCTTGGTGTTGTGAAGGTTGGATTCCCTAGTGTAGGGGATTGTCAGGGCAGTGAGGTGGGTGTGGGTGGGTGGGAGGAGGAATAGTCTCATAGAAGCAGTGGGAGGCGCACGGGAGAGGGAGGAACTGGGAGAGGGGATAACATTTGAAATGTAAATACATAAAATATCCAATAAAAAAGAAAACAATGAGAATGGTAAGTCCCATATATACAAGCGTGTGTGCATACTGGACTACCTGTTCTAAACCCTTTAGAGGTTGTTGCTAGAACTCTCATCCCAGTCTTTATACCTCACCCATGGCATCAGACCTATCCAGATCTTGGATCTGATTTCAGAGCATATCTTTAGACTTCGTTCTTTTCTTAGTATGTTCTCAGATGGAAGAAGGCCCAATATATGGATACTAATCACTTTGGACTGTCAGTCTCTTTAGGAAACACAACCAGCGAGGCTATGCCCACCCCAGGCCCAGCACCCATCCAACCTGACAACATTATGCTTGTAAGAAATGGCATGAGACATCACCCAGAGAACAGTGCCACCCCCTTCTGAATCTCTGCATGAGCTTCAACTAAGAGCTACTTTATGATTGGGAGGAAAGAAAATCTTTTTCCTACAATTTCTGCTTGGAATGAAACAGAAAAATGCAGGCTGCTCTCCAGACAGCTTCATGAGGCGAACAAAATGATGAGCTGGAGTATTTTTTTCTCGAGCAACTGAATATATTACTCTGTTCCTCTTCTAAAACCAAATGTGTACCTAATGCCCAGCATAGGCTGCCCTCCTATGAACCAGGTAGGCAGTTGCTTAAACCATACAAGAATTGCTTCCACCTCACAGTTTGTCAAAAGTTCACCAGTTCATACTATTTAATGTATACATTCAGCCTGCCATATCTTTAAGTTCTACATTGTGAGTGCAACCAACTGAAAACTTCAAAAACTTGAGAAGAATGCGTATCTGCGCTAGAATGCACAGATGCTTGCTTTTCTTGCCGTTATTTCCAAAATTACATTTTTGTTGTATTATTTTTGTAAATGTGTATAACACTTGTATACAGTGATTTAGCAATTATATAGCATTTGTGTTAGATTCAGTACAGGGGTGGTTTGAATAAGGGCTCATATATCTAAGTGCTTCGTTTCCAGTTGGTGGCACTGTTTAAGGACGTTTAGGCAGTTTCGTCTTGTTGGAGGAAGTGTGCATCATTGGAGATGAACTTTGAGAGTTAAGTACTTAGAGCACTTCCAGTTTGCTTTCTCTACTTCATATTGGTGGAAGATGGGAGCTCTTGGATTCCTGTCCCTGCCACCATGGCTGTCACTAGTCACTATGCCCTGATTTTACCATCATGGGCTCTATCCCTTATGAGTAATAAGTCCAAATACACATTTTCTTCTGTGAGTTGTTTTGGTCATGGTGTTTCATCACAGCAACAGAAAAGTAACTAATAGAAATGTAAGTAATCTAGAGGTAGTTACATGTATGTGGGAAGATGCATACGGGATGGTTAGAAGAAAGGAGAGTATCTGTAGAATATCTATCTACAGGGTCCCAGAGCTAGTTACGTACAAATACCAAAGGCAGTTGGACTTTTCTTTCATTCTTACATTTGCACATAATTGTTGAGTGCAAAAAATAAATAAATAAGACCCTGTCCTGGCATTAGGGGTACTTCTAGGAGAATGAACAGAGATATATGAAATTCTATGTGTGCTTCTGTGCTGCTTAGGATTGAACCCACAGCCTTACACATTGCCAGGGAAACTACCACCGAACCAAGCATCTTCCAATGAGTAAGGCTGACTACTCACTAAGAATCTTTTCGGTGATTATTCTTCCTTTAATATTGTGGCTCTCAACCAGAGATGCAGCATCTATGAAAACCTGAGACAATTTTCTGAAAATCTGAGACAATTTTTTCTGACCTGTCTCTCTGGAGAGATGAAGTAAAAGTAAATTTAAGTAAAAGCAGATGCTGCTCTGGAAGATGCCACAAGGAGAATCTGTTAATGACAGATACCATATCCACAGCAAGCATGGCTTAGTACAAGAAACACTAAGCAATTCTTAGTAGAAGAAATGAAAGATACTAAGTGATCTTCAGGGTTCTCAAACAATTCACAGCAGAGATAGGAAGTTAAATGAATTGTTAATGTATAATAAAGTCAATAGTTATTAGAATCAAAATGTTGTTTCACTGTAACACCTGGCTCCAAATGTCATCCTAGGAAAAGAATCTAAATTGTTGAAAAAGTCGTTTTTATGACTTAACTAGATGATATAAGCCTAAGGCGGGTTCTAGAATGTCCAAGGAGGATGAAGGTAGGAAAGAAGGGAAGAAGAAGAAGAGGGGAGGGAGGGAGAGCTGTGACAAATGGCTCAATTGGTAGAACACTTGCCGCACAAAGAGGATCACATGAGTTACAGCCATGGAACCTGCATAAAAGCGTGGAGTCTCAGCACAGTAGGGTTGTATGCAGCTAGACAGGTATCTGGGGCTCCCTGACCAGTGAGGTTAGCCCATTAGTGACACCATGCCAGTGCAAAACCCTGTCTCAAAAATAAGGCAGACAGGGTTCCCAAGGGACAACACGTAAGGTCATCCTCTGGTCTCCACATGCACATACACATGCATGTTCATGCACTCGTACTCTACTCACATATATGCATATGTACATATATGTATGCACATACACAAAGTTTGAAAAGAATTGTGTTTTTCTTCTCAATGCAGGAGTGAACATGAGCCAGGTGGGTGTGGCCCTGGACTCTTGAGAAAGTTACCTGACAGAAGTTTATGAAAGAGAAATTGCGAATGGTACCCAGGTGCTATGGAAGACCAGCTATCTATCTTTCAGTCTCAGCATTATTTATCTTAAACATTTGTGTTTGGAATAATCAAACTGACCAGGAGTTATAAAAATCAGTCAAGTTTGATCCTCCCCACTGAGTTGTGATGCATTTTATTTGTGTAAGAGAAACATTAGTATCTAAAATTAGCCTGTTCATTGTTTGCTGTTTTGAGGCAGTATATGTATGTAATCCAAGCTGGCCTCATATTCGTACTTCTTTGGTCACAGTCTCCCAAGTGCTGAGATCACAGTTTAAACACTGTGCTTGGCCATGGATAAATGATTTTGTGTGTGCATATAAATGCAGCCTCTGTCCACTGTCAAAAACCATCTAAGTATAGTATTCTCCAAACCTTTTAGGCCACAAAGTTTACATGAGGCTGCAGGAAAACTTTGATCCAATCACAGAGAAACAGAAAAAAGTGTGAGTGAATAGAATCCCCTGAAGACAAGAGAATAAAATCCCTTTGACGAATCTTTTTACTTCTTGCAGACATCCACAGACTGTATAACAGGTGGGGCCCCTAGTTCTTGAGCTAACTCTTCTGTCCCTTTTGACTTTATTTCATGTTAATTTTTTTATTGGGTGGGAACTGAAAGAAATGTTGAGACAAGTTCTTAAATTTTCTAAATATTTGGTTGTGATCTTGTTGACACAAATGTCAACTTTTTCTGAAACAGTCAAAATCCACAATGTCATCTTTCTTTGCAAAAGTGTTCCTAGTCACATACAAAACACTCATAAGAAAATACATGGACAATGGTCATGTAAATGTTACTTTGTGGGGAGAGGGGACAATCTACACAGACTATGAAGGCACATGATTTATAATACTGACCCAAATATTTAAGCCTCTACTTTCAAAGACACCTTGAAGTCAGCATTTGAAATACATCTCAGTTACTTGGAAAACGACCATGGTGTCACAAAAAAGATCTGTGGTCTGGTGAATTGTTTTGTACCATACCAGTCTCCTATACATAAAGCTATGATCTGAATGTGAAATGCTTCCCCCATCAGCATGTGTGCTTAAAAATCTTAGTCCATAGCAGGTGGCACTGTTTGAGACATTGTGGCACCTTTGGGACTATAGCAGAGTTCGCAAAAATGTGTCACTTGGGAAAAGTTTAAAGGGGAAATTCACCTCTAGTAATGGCTGGTGCTCTCTGCTTCCTGGGAGCTACACAGGACACACATTAGACATGGTAAATACAAGCTATTGCTTCCATGACTAAACTATTCCAGTCACCTTGCCTCTCCCACCACTTGGACTGTATCCTCTAACTGTAAGGCAAAATAAATCAATGTAAATTGTTTCTGTCATATGTTCTCTTACACAAATAATATGCATCACACTCCAGCAGAGAGGTATCTAAGGGAACCTTGGCTGAATTGTATAACTTCTGGTGAGTTCGATTATTTCCAACACAAAAGTTTAAGAGAAGTAATGCTGGGCTGGAAAGAGGGCTGAACTGTTAAGAGCACTAGCTCATCTCCCAGAGGACCCAGGTTCCACTCTCAGCACCCACATGGCAAAAGAAAAATATTAATAATACAATCCTTTGATGATATGCCCTGTTTTCAAGCACTCAAGATCAATACTCTAATAACTCTTCCCTGCATAAAGTTAGCTCATGCATGACCATCACACCAGTGATTGCCTCTTTATTACTTTTTAACGAGGGATAAGGATGTGGCTCAGTGGTAAAGAGCTTGCCAAGCTCGTGTAAGACCCAGGGTTTTAATGTCCAGTATCACGGGAAACATATAAAATAAAGGGATTATTTGTTCATGATCCACTTAACAATTTTGGGACAAACAACAGTGAAGGTGTGGATACAGGCCCAGAGCGACTGCCTCACATGTGGCTGAAAACATCTGGCTTATACTAGAATAGAGTTGAGCCATAGACCAAGCTCTAAGATTCCAGAAATGACGACATATATGATCTCTCCTCTCTCATCTTCTGTCTCACAAATGCCCAAAACAAAGTACAGGATAGGACTTAAATTCATTTTTCACTGCTATGTAACAAGCTTTCAGGATAGCAATAAGATGGCCCTGTTTGCTATCTCAATTTATACGTCAGAAGTTGTAGTATACGTCATATCTGAGTTTCGTGGGATGAAATCTAGAGCCTCCGATTCTCTTCAGGAAGGGTCTCTACTTCCCTACTTCTGGTATCCTGAACACAGATCCCAATGCCTGAGTTTCTTCATGCTTTCCTAGTCTTGACCATCCCTGACACTGATAAGGATTTTTAGATTGCTTCTGAAATCAGTATAAGCAGTAAGCCCCGGCCCTGAGCCACAGCTCTATAAATCCTTCTCTAAGTCCTCACCCCAATACCCTTGTTACAGACATGCCTATGAGATAGAACACCCCTTCTTTTTCTGTCTCCTGGATAAGCTGCAGTTCTCTGTCAGTTAGTTTTCCCAATGAACACCTTGGACTGATCATCCTGCCATTCTGTGCTATCTCCTTTGGAATTCCAATAAGCATTATATTCACAAGGAACCCCCATACCTTGTGGTGTTACCAGCTGTGACTTATCAGGATGTAATACCCTCTGACCTCAATTGCCTTGACAGCTAATTAGCTACACATGGAGCTGCATAACCCCGTTGTGATTGTAAAACGAAAGCCTTGGTTTCATTGCTGTCTACCAGCCAGGCCTTTCACCAACTCTCATAGCTTCCCATATGCCCTTGCCAGTTTCATCTTCAATGTCAGCCATGGAGCAGATCCCTTACATGGAATCTCTGCCAGGGTTCAAATCTCTGTCTATCTTCAAAAAGAAAACCAACAATTGAAACAGATCAGGTGCACCTGAGACGGCCTGCTCCTCATGGTCATCAGCGCTGCATGAATGATGTGAATTGTGCCATCTGTCTATCAGAGTTAGTTGCAGGAATGACATGGGTGGTATCTTGGGAGCTCCTTAGAATCCCCCTTATCCCAGGATTTTGTCTACTCTTCCAAATATGCTTGATCCCTACCAATTTGATCTGGAAGGACTGGGGTATGGAAAAGTCTTATGCACTCAGACCTCGCATATATATTCTACACTTGAGCAATGTGGTCTTCTGTTTTCCCATCCTGGAGGCTCCTGGTGTTTGGATGTTATAAAACACAGTGGGAGTCAAAATGAAAGTTGCGGGCTGTTGTTTTCTATTATCACGGTTTGGCTATATCAAAAGTGAATGAATGAATGAATGAATGAATGAATGAATGAATGAATGAATGTTTCAGGGAATTCATGAGATGATAAATAATGCATGGAGATAACTGTGAGGATCCAGACGTCACTTGGTGGTGGGGGCTCATCTGTTCCTCAGAGGATTTATAAGGGCAGGACTCTAAACAGAAAATGGTTTCAAGATTTTTGCTTCAAATCCATCCCTGAAAAAATAGAGAAGGAGAGCACACATGAAGTCACCAAGATTCCTCTGACAGGATGAACAAGGGGAATACCTCAACATGTGTGTTCATATGTTCCTCCCCTCTCTGTGTGCCCAGAAGGCTTCCTGCCTTAGAGCTGAAGCCAGCAAATCCAAGCTGGCTTTTGGGATATGTTAATTCATAATTAGGGAATGGGAAATGACATGAGACTAAAAATTAGGGGAAAAGTCCTTTATAGGAAAAACTAAGCAATAATGATGATGATTATGGTGATGATGATGATGATGATGATGATGATGATGATGATGATGATGATGATGATGATGATGCAGAGATGGAGAATTGGCTCAGCAGTTAAGAGCACTTGTCGCTCCTCCAGAGGACTCAGGTAGATTCTCAACATCCACATGGTGACGCACAACTGCATGTAACTCCAGTACTAGAGGATCCAAACCCCCTGGCCTTCTTAAGAATTAGGTACTTATATGACACCTAGACATGGATAGAAGCGAAACACCTGCACAGATAAAGTGAAAATTAAAATAAATTAAAGATAAAGGTTAGGGGTTGGGGATTTAGCTCAGTGGTAGAGCGCTTGCCTAGGAAGCGCAAGGCCCTGGGTTCGGGTCCCCAGCTCCAAAAAAAAAAAAAAAAGATAAAGGTTAAAGGAGTTAAAATGAAAGAGTAAACCGTGTGGGCAGCAAGTTCAGAAAATGACACATTTGAGTCTGGGGAGACGGTCCAGTAATTAAGAGTAATTGCTTGTAACCCCATTTCCACCTAGGCCCCAGTTCCCAAATAGTGGCTCAGATGCCTTTTATATGAATAAATGCCTATACCTTAAGCTAGGCTTATTCTCCAACTAGCTCGTTACTAGTTTAATTCATTTATACTCGTCCATGTCTACCACATGCCTGGTTATCTTCCTCAGTTTCATACGTCCAACTTCCTCAGTGTCTCAGTGGCAAATTTCCAATGCCTGATTTTATCCCAGAGTTCCTCTCTCCCTGACTGATGTCCCACCTTCTAATCCTGACTTGCTTATTGGCTATTAGATTTTTATTAACAGATGATGCTTTTACACAGTGCATAAGAGATTATCCCTACATCTCCCCCTTTAAGTCCAATAAAAGGCTCCTTCTCAAACATCAATAAACTATATACAATAAGAACAATTACGAAAACTACCAGGTGATAATTATGTTCACAATGTACTTGACAA
Source organism: Rattus rattus (assembly GCF_011064425.1). Classification (NCBI taxonomy): domain Eukaryota; kingdom Metazoa; phylum Chordata; class Mammalia; order Rodentia; family Muridae; genus Rattus; species Rattus rattus. The sequence continues at coordinate 34,544,747 of NC_046159.1, read as the reverse complement.
CCTTGGAGAAAGCACTCTATTATCTATCCTATCTTGGTGAGTCCAAAGCTTTACACCTAATTCACTTTCTGTCATAACTTTTATTTATCAACCCATAAATATCTCTTTAGACCTTAAAACATTTCCTAAATCTAAACAATCTAAGCTTAATCGTGAGATTATATCTAGTCCTCAACCCCATCAAAGACCTGAAAAGGATAATTATTACCTGAGTAAATAGGAAATGCAGAGTCACCAGCTTCTAAATCTACAGAAGTGATAGGGGCTGCTGGCTAACTGGACACTTCCCCAAGATTCCTCTGTAATGTAAGAGAACCATATTCAGCCTTCTGGCCCAGAATATCTGACATTTTTGTGATGCAGGAATATTGCAGGATTGGCCTACCTTGTCTTGACAAAGCTCAGAAATCAACTTTCCTGTGTTCTGTCTGGCCAATTTGCACAGCATTCTGTTGTAGTTGAAGCAAGGGCAGGTTTTTGTCCAGTAGATACCTTGCCACATAGAAGCAACTCCATTGGGGTTCTTGAATGCTCATCATCTCCTGTGAAGTGGTATGCAGCATTGTCAGGAGCAGTTGCGGTTCAGTGTCATGAAAGCCTTTTTATTAATAAAACATCTTTAACTGCCATATTTTGTAGACCTCTGAGCTTTGTGAAGACATCCATTATTTATCCATCTATCTATTTATCTATCTATCCAATAACTATCTATCTCAGTATTTATTGTCTGCTAAATCTAGGAATCATATTTCTGTAATTAACTAAACTGGTGTATGACCCGATTGTGAGTATGATCAACTGACTACTAGCTTGTATTTCATAATTATCCTAAAATAAGTTTTGTGAGTATAAATACAATTCCTTACCCAAGAGTTTAAATTTCAACTCTTGTTTAAGATTGTATGTAATACATATATATTATGTATATATGTTATGTATATATATGTATATATAATACATATATTGCAGCAAAATATAATCCTGAATCTGTATAGATATACAAAATTCCATAGCAATGCAAAATTATTTGGCTTCTTGATGTTCTTTAGTTTAAAATTAGATTCAACAATCTACCCTTTTATCTTGTCATTCTTATATCCCCCTTTCTTCTTTTCATTCCTTCTCCCCCCTTTTTTCTCCCATAACACTAGATAGGAGAGAAAGAAGGATAGAGTACAGAAAATATATAAAAATCCCTGAATCTAACCTCCTATATTTTGTTTCTTCCCTGACCAAGACCATCAACAACTTATAACCAACCTCTCTAAATAATGGCACATCCATCACCCACTACAGGACCAAAACCACCCATACCACTTTATGGGAATGGGGTGTCATTATTCCCTGTTATTGTTGGGTAGACCTAAGAAAATTGGGATATGTGCTCAGTAATATGACGTTAGCTGTATCATTTGTTGTTCAGTCTCCATGTGATGTGAAAGTAGGGGATTCAACAGCAGTCTTGACAGAAGCAGTCTGTGATGTACAGCAATCTAACTAGCCATAGTAGTTTTCTGAATGGAGATTTTTTGAGGAAAAAGCAACTGAGGCTGTCTCATGTTAGAACATCTGGGATACTTGTCTTCTTTGGTATCTGGTCCTTTTGTTCTGTAAACATATATTAACTTCCATCCATAAAATACACATCTGCATTAACTTATGTATGGAATGTGTGGTGTGCACAACTCAGTTAAAGATAATTTCCTGCTCTTTGTTTGAACAGGAGAAAGGCATCAAACTTCATAAATCTGTTTGGACTGTATAGCTAAAATGTAATATAAATTTTCATCTATGACATATGAAGGGATGGCATATAATAGTAATTCCTGAGGGAACAAGGTTTGTTAGCTATGCTGAGACACTTGGATGTCTCAACCAGTCTCAGAGCTATTCCCATGTAGAGGCATTAGCATATATTCCATCCATTTTTGTTTTCTTCCTTCATGTCCTTTGCCAAGATTTTCAGGAGGTCTCCTCTGGTCAAATCTAATCTTTATTAATTTTGATGGAATCCATAGCTTTTCTTGTCCTGTTGAAACAAAGACAAAACTTCTTCCCCAATGTAAAACATTTCCTTCCTTCCATTCTTTGGTTACCACATAAATAGACTGATCTAATTAATCAGTATTTTCTAAAGCTGTATTACAGCAGCTGTATTATCTGTCTTATTGGCATTTTAAATTTTTAAGTCAGTAAAGCATTATTAAATATGCCTTTAGGAGATCCCAGATTCCTCTTCTGTTCTATGAGCATTTTCCTTTAATGTAGTTAGAGTATTTTACAATTGTTTGACCTATAGGTTTGTAAAATGGATTTTTAAAATGGTTCATGTCATAATGACTAAAATATTGTTGTATTCTAATGGATACATATGTCAAAGCATCATCCGCTTCAGTCTGTAAAGGCTCTCCAAGATGGCAGTCATCACTTATAAATAAGCAATCTCACAATCATTCTTTTCAGAACTCAAGGCAGAAGCTGCTTGAGCATGCATCAACTGTATAATGTATTAACACATGTGCATATATTTTGATTTTCCAAACTCTACAAAATGAAACACACAACCTAGTATATGACATTATTCTAAGGTGACTTCACTCAACAGAATCTTTACTTTCTTTAATGCAGTGTATTGTTTCTCTGGTTTGCCATTCTAATAGCTCAAGCCTCTGTAAATTTTTCTCATCTGGAAATACCTTTACTGTTGTTGTAGGTTCCAGATTGGATTAATCTGAAATCGCTTTATGATTGAGAGGACTGTCTAAATTTTGTCCTATTGTTTGTTATTTAGCAAGAATTTTTTTTAATCCCTTCCTTATCTAGATCTGCTTTCTTCTGATTTCTTTAAAACTGATATATAAAATTGTAATCATTAATGAAAAACTATTTGTATACTAATAAGTGAAATAAGATCAGACAGGATCCAGATGCACATTCCATTTTTCTATATTTTTAACACAAAAAAATATTTTCTTCTTAATCTCTAACTCTCGCCTTAAGGACTTCCCAGTGTCTTTCCAAGTCTGTTGACTTTTCAGCTTTTCCGGCCACGTTCACATGTGTGTAGCCGGCTTCTGCCAGAGTATCCCTGCTGCACTTCACACAGGCTGCCACCTCCTAGCTCCACACCCCTCAGATCAGTCCCTTTCCTTGTTTGACCCTGGACATTTGTGCAGGCTTTCACCTGCAGACAACCACTGGCGATTCTGGGCCCATGAACCTGGCATGCTACACTGGGCCTATCCTCCGAACTCTGTCCACTCTGGGAAGGAAGGTAGATCCAGGTAGCTGTCTGTTCTGACTTCCTGCCATTGCAGACTTTTCCTGTGAACACAAACTGGTTTCCAATGGGTCCAGGCTGATCAATCCCTGTGCCACACCTGGAAAGAGCACTGTGGCTTTTGGTTTACTCTCTCTTAAAAGGAACACCTTCTATCTGGCTAGGAAATTGGTTCAGGAGGTGTTTCTTCCCTACTTTCCACCCTGGGCTCTGCTAATGCCTGAATATTTTGTTATAAGCTTGAGTCTTTAACTAATTTTTAATTACTTGCCTACGACAATATGCATCATTTGTAGCTGTGGGCTTTTCCACCCATGTCCTACTTCCTAAATAAAAGCTGAAATGCTTATTCATCAGTAAATACTAAACCTTAAACTTGGCTTGTTCCTAACTAGCTCATAACCCATCTATACACGTCAGTGTCTGCATCATAGCTGGTTAACTCTCTTCAGTTTTATACATCCAAATTCCTCAGTCTTCCTTTAGCAAATCTCCCATTCCTGACTCTATCCCAGAGTTCCTATCTCCCTGATAGATGATCCACTTTCTTTCTAATCCTGTCTCAGCTTATTGGCCATCAGACTTTTATTGGCAGATATGCTTTAACACAATGCATAAGAGATTATCCCTACAATTGCTTCTCTTGTAGCAATTTTGTTCCAAGGATTTCCTGGAAAATTTGTTCCTGGATTTTGTTCCAAGGACACATCAAATTGTTCACAACTACCTGATGCTCCAGCTATAGAGGACTTGACTCCATCTCTGTCCTTCGGTACTAATGATTCATGTGGTACTTATACCCACACTCTGGTGTGCACACATAAACACATATATAGGCTCCCACCCCATGGGAGAGAGAGCTCGCCGCACGGACAGGTGGGGACTCCTGAGATTGCAGAGCAGGAGAGACCACCAATAATGCCCACCCCTGCCCACATCCCTGGCTCAAGAGGAAACTGTATATGGCCTCTGAGAACTGGAAGATAGGGGCATTCGTAGGGCAGACCCCCTGCAGTCCAGACACCTCCTGGACCTGAAGGGAATTGGTCAACAGTTCTCTGCACCCAAATCCCTTGGGAGGGAGAGCTAAACCTTCAGAGAGGCGGACACACCTGGGAAGCCAGAAGAGACTACACCCTGCCCACATTTCGGACTCAATAGGAAAACACCTAACACCATCTGGGACCCCAGTGCACCGAGGCTCCGGCAAGAGGCAGTGAAGACCCTCTTGATTGCTGCCCTCACCAAGAGCTCAAAAGCAGTCCCCCACCAGCAACTTGAGCTGCAAGACCACAGGTAAGACCAACTTTTCTGCTCCAAGCGACCTGTGCGGTGGACTCAGGACACATGCCCACAGAAACAGCTAAAGAGCAGTAGACAGGAAAGACTACACGCCTGAAAGCAGAACACTCTGCTTTCAATGAACACTGAATATCCAAACACACCAGAAAAGCATGATCTAGATTTAAAATCACATTTGATCATGATGCTGGAGGACTTCAAGAAAGACATGAAGAAATCCCTTAGAGAAACGCAGGAAAACATAAATAAACAAGTAGAAGCCTATAGAGAGGAATCACAAGAATCCCTGAAAGAATTACAAGAAAACTCAATCAAACAGTGAAGGAATTGAAAATGGAAATAGAAGCAATAAAGAAAGGACACAGGGAAGCAACCCTGGATATAGAAAACCAAAGGAAGAGACAAGGAGCTGTAGATACAAGCATCACAAACAGAATACAAGAGATAGAAGAGAGAATCTCAGGAGCAGAAGATTTCACAGAAATCATCAACACAATTTTCAAACAAAATGTAAAACAGAAAAAGCTACTGGCCCAAAACATACAGGAAATCCAGGACTCAATGAGAAGACAAAACCTAAGGATAATAGGTATAGAAGAGAGTGAAGACTCCCAGCTCAAAGGACCAGTAAATATCTTCAACAAAATCATAGAACAGAACTTCCTTAACCTAAAGAAAGTGATGCCCATAAACATACAAGAAGCCTACAGAAATCCAAATAGATTGGAACAGAAAAGAAACACCTCCCCGACACATAATAGACAAAACACCAAATGCACAAAATAAAGAAAGAATATTAAAAGCAGTAAGGGAAAAAGGTCAAGTAACATATAAAGGCAGACCTATCAGAATCAGACCAGACTTCTCACCAAAGACTATGAAAGCCAGAAGATCCTGGACAGATGTCATACAGACTCTAAGAGAACACAAATGCCAGCCCAGGTTACTGTATCCAGTAAAACTCTCAAATAACATAGATGGAGAAACCAAGGTATTTCATGACAAAAACAAATGTACAAAATATCTTTCTACAAATCCAGCACTACAAAGGATAATAAATGGTAAAAACCCAACATTAGGAGGCAAGCTACATAATAGAAAAAGCAAGAAACTAATCGTCTTGGCAACAAAACAAAGAGAGGAAAAGCACACAAATATAATCTCACATCCAAATATGAATATGACAGGAAGCAATAATCACTATTCCTTAATATCTCTCAACATCAATGATCTCAACTCTCCAATAAAATGACATAGATTAACAAACTGGATACGCAATGAGAATCCTGCATTCTGCTGCCTACAGGAAACACATCTCAGAGTAAAAGACAGACACTATCTCAGAGTGAAAGACTGGAAAACAAATTTCCAAGCAAATGGTCTGAAGAAGCAAGCTGGAGTAGCCATTCTAATATCGAATAAAATAGATTTTCAACTAAAAGTCATCACAAAATATAAGGAAGGTTACTTCATATTCATCAAAGGAAAAATCCACCAAGATGAACTCTCAATCCTAAATATCTATGCTCCAAATACAAGGGCACCTACATACATAAAAGAAACCTTTCTAAAGCGCAAAACACACATTGCACCTCACACAATAATAGTAGGAGATTTCAACACTCCACTCTCATCAAAGGACAGATCATGGAAACAGAAATTAAACAGAGACATAGACAGACTAGGAGAAATCATGAACCAAATGGACTTAACAGATATTTATAGAACATTCTATCCTAAAACAAAAGGATATACCTTCTTCTCACCACGTCATGATACTTTCTCCAAAATAGACCATATAATTGGTCATGAAACAGGCCTCAACAGATACAGAAAGATAGAAATAATCCCCTGCATCCTATCAGACCACCACAGCCTAAAGCTGGTCTTCAATAACAATAAGGGAAGAACGCCCACATTTACATGGAAATTGAACAATGCTCTACTCAATGAAAACGTGGTCAAGGAAGAAATAAAGAAAGAAATTAAAGACTTTTTAGAATTTAATGAAAATGAAGGTACAACATACCCAAACTTATGGGACACAATGAAAGTTGTGCTAAGAGGAAAACTCATAGCTCTGAGTGCCTGCAGAAAGAAACAGGAAAGAGCATATGTCACCAGCTTGACAGCACACCTAAAAGCTCTAGAACAAAAAGAAGCAAATACACCCAGGAGGAGTAGAAGGCAGGAAATAATCAAACTCAGAGCTGAAATCAACCAAGTAGAAAAAAAAGGACCACAGAAAGAATCAACAGAACCAAAGTTGGTTCTTTGAGAAAGTCAACAAGATAGATAAACTCTTAGCCAGACTAACAAGAGGACACAGACAGTGTGTCCAAATTAACAAAATCAGAAATGAAAAGGGAGACATAACTACAGAATCAGAGGAAATTCAAAAAATCATGAGATCCTACTACAAAAGCCTATATTCAACAAAACTTGAAAATCTGCAGGAAATGGACAATTTCCTAGACAGATACCAGGTACCGAAAGTTCAATCAGGAACAGATAAACCAGTTAAACAACTCCATAACTCCTAACAAAATAGAAGCAGTCATTAAACGTCTCCCAACCAAAAAGAGCAAAGGTCCAGACAGGTTCAGTGCAGAATTCTATCAGACCTTCCTAGAATACTCCATACCATCAAATAGTATTGATAGTACCATCAATACTATCAAAACTATTCCAGAAAATTGAAACAGATGGAGTGCTACCGAATCCCTTCTATGAAGCCAGAATTACTCTTTTACCTAAACCACACAAAGACCCAACAAAGAAAGAGAACTTCAGACCAATTTCCCTTATGAATATCGACGCAAAAATACTCAATAAAATTCTGGTGAGCCGAATCCAAGAGCACATCGAAACAATCATTCACCATGATCAAGTAGGCTTCATCCCAGGCATGCAGGGATGGTTTAATATACAGAAAACCATCAACATAATCCATTATATAAACAAACTGAAAGAACAAAACCACATGATCATTTCATTAGATGTTGAGAAAGCATTTGACAAAATTCAACACCCCTTCATGATAAAAGTCCTGGAAAGAATAGGAATTCAAGGTCCATACCTAAACATAGTAAAAGCCATATACAGCAAACCAGTAGCTAACATTAAACTAAATGGAGAGAAACTTGAAGCATCCCCACTAAAATCAGGGACTAGACAAGGCTGCCCACTCTCTCCCTACTTATTCAATATAGTTCTTGAAGTTCTAGCCAGAGCAATCAGACAACAAAAGGAGATCTAGGGGATACAGATTGGAAAAGAAGAAGTCAAAATATCACCATTTGCAGATGATATGATAGTATATTTAAGCTATCCCAAAAGTTCCACCAGAGAACTACTAAACCTTATAAACACCTTCAGCAAGGTGGCTGGGTATAAAATTAACTCAAATAAATCAGTAGCCTTCCTCTACACAAAGAGAAACAAGCTGAGAAAGAAATTAGTGAAATAACACCCTTCATAATAGTCCCAAATAATATAAAAAAAAACCTGGTTGTGACTTTAACCAAGCAAGTAAAAGATCCGTATGATAAGAATTTCAAGCCCCTGAAGAAAGAAATTGAAGAAGACCTCAGAAGATGGAAAGATCTCCCATGCTCATGGATTGGCAGGATTAACATAGTAAAAATGGCCGTTTTACCAAAAGCAATCTACAGATTCAATGCAATCCCCATCAAAATACCAATCCAATTCTTTAAGAGTTAGACAGAACAATTTGCAAATTCATCTGAAATAACAAAAAACCCAGGATAGCTAAAACTATCCTCAACAATAAAAGGACTTCAGGGAGAATCACTATCCCTGAACTCAAGCAATATTACAGAGCAATAGTGATAAAAACTGCATGGTATTGGTACAGAGACAGACAGATAAACCAGTGGAGTAAAATTGAAGACCCAGAAATGAACCCACACACCTATGGTCACTTGATTTTTGACAAAGGAGCCAAAACCATCAAATGGAAAAAAGATAGCATTTTCAGCAAATGTTGCTGGTTCAACTGCAGGTCAGCATGTAGAAGAATGCAGATCGATCCATGCTTATCACAATGTACAAAGCTTAAGTCCAAGTGGATCAAGGACCTCCACATCAAACCTGATACACTCAAACTAATAGAAGAAAAAGTGGGGAAGCATCTCAAACACATGGGCACTGGAGAAAATTTCCTGAACAAAACACCAATGGCCTATGCTCTAAGGTCAAGAATCGACAAATGGGATCTCATAAAACTGCAAAGCTTCTGAAAGGCAAAGGACACTGTTGTTAGGACAAAATGGCAACCAACAGATTGGGAAAAGATCATTACCAATCCTACAACAGATAGAGGGCTTATATCCAAAATATACAAAGAACTCAAGAAGGTACACCACAGGGAGACAAATAACCCTATTAAAAAATGGGGTTCAGAGCTAAACAAAGAATTCACAGCTGAGGAATGATGAATGGCTGAGAAACACCTAAAGAAATGTTCAACATCTTTAGTCATAAGGGAAATGCAAATCAAAGCAACCCTGAGATTTCACCTCATAGCAGTGAGAATGGCTAAGATCAAAAACTCAGGTGACAGCAAATGCTGGCGAGGATGTGGAGAAAGAGGAACACTCCTCCATTGCTGGTGGGACTGCAAACTGTTACAACCATTCTGGAAATCAGTCTGGAGGTTCCTCAGAAAATTGGACATTGAACTACCTGAGGACCCAGCTATACCTCTCTTGGGCATATACCCAAAAGATGCCCCAATATATAACAGACATATGCTCCACTATGTTCATAGCAGCCTTATTTATAATAGCCAGAAGCTGGAAAGAACCCAGATGCCCTTCAACAGAGGAATGGATACAGAAAATGTGGTACATCTACACAGTGGAATATTACTCAGCTATCAAAAACAATGACTTTATGAAATTCATAGACAAATGGATGGAACTAGAAAATATCATCTTGAGTGAGGTAACCCAATCACAGAAAAACACACATGGTATGCACTCATTGATAAGTGGATATTAGCCCGAATGCTTGAATTACCCTAGATGCACAGAACACATGAAACTCAAGAAGGATGACCAAAATGGGAATGCTTCACTCCTTCTTTAAAAGGGGAACAAGAAAACCCTTGGCAGGGAATAGGGAGGCAAAGTTTACAACAGAGGCTTAAGGAAAACCCATTCAGAGCCTGCCCCACATGTGGCCCATACATATACAGCCACCCAATTAGATAAGATGGATGAAGCAAAGAAGTGCAGGCTGACAGGAACCGGATGTAGATCTCTCCTGAGAGACACACCCAGAATACAGCAAATATATAGGTGAATGCCAGAAGCAATCCACTGAACTGTGATCGGGACCCCGTTGCAAGAACCAGAGAAGAGCTTGAAGGGGCTTGAGACCTCATATGAAAAACAATGCTAACCAACCAGAGCTTCCAAGGACTAAGCTACTACCCAAGACTATACATGGACTGACCCTGGGCTCCAACCACATAGGTAGCAATGAATAGTCTAGTAAGAGCACCAGTGGAAGGGGAAACCCTTGGTCCTGCCAAGACTGAACCCACAGTGAACGTGATTGTTGGGGGGAGGGTGGTAATGGGGGGAGGATGGGGAGGGGAAGCCCATATAGAAGGGGAGGGGGAGGGGTTAGGGGGATGTTGGCCTGGAAACCGGGAAGGGGAATAATAATTGAAATGTAAATAAGAAATACTCAAGTTAATGAAAATAAAAAATCCACATATATACATGAAAACAGTTTTAGAAAAAAAAAAGACAACTGAGGCTGTTGTAAGAAGTAGGAAAAATGATATAAAGTGAATACAATGTCATATCCAAGGGTTTCAGTTGGCACCTGTATTTTTGAAAGTTGAGTTAGTTAAAGATTGAAATTAGTAAAGGAAATAATTGCCAAACTTAAACATTATTTTAAGACTTACTTTTAATTATACTTGGCTATTTGAAAATCAGACCACAAGAATATTCTCTGGAGTTCTGTGTAAACCTTTTTGTAAGGAATAATTCTTTTTTTTTTTTCACCTCTTCTAAACAGCACTCTTATCTGTCTCTAATATGTGGAAGTGTTGATTCTACATTCCTATTGGTCCTATATTTGTGGATTTAACTATAGATAGACAAGATTCCAGAAAAAGAATGACTGCTTGTACAGAGGGATTCTTTTGATACTCTCTGTACAATTATGTCTACTGTTGACAAAGCATTCATATCATATTAAATATTACAAGTGCAGAAGCCATGCTTTAAAATATTTAGGGCACTACATAGAGATCATTTACAATATTTGGAAAGAGATTTGTGCGTATGCATAGTTTAGCCTCCTGGAGGGATATAGGGCTTCCTAAATCCAAATTCCTGGAATATTAAGGAAAAAAAACTTATCTGAAGTTTATAGGATAAATAATGTTTCTCATTTTTGATATTGTGGATTTGGAAATATTCCCATGGACTTTACTAGTTGAATTTATCCTAATCCAAAAATCAGAAATCAGGGTTTACAAGATGTCTCAGTTGGTAAAGACGCCTTCTACCAAGCATGGCAACCTGAATTTGATCCAGAACCCACGAATACATGATACTTTAGATTTGGAAGTGAAGGATGCTCAGATTGTCAAGTTGAATATATTTTTCATAAAAAGGATTTCCACAATACGATAAGACTGTAAAAGAATCATTTGACTTTACGTATCCATAATAAAGATATGACTATGAGAGAAACATCAGGAAAATAAAAGGTCTGTACTCCTCCAGCGAAGGTAATAAAAAGTTATCACAGTACTGCATAAATCTCAAGTGTAAGTCACAGGGTCTAAAGATATAAGTAACCAGCTTTCTGTTTGTTAATGGGGTTGTGCAATACCAAGCAGATACATTATTAAAGTATCCAGTCTCCAGTGAGTGATTCAGATGGATTTATTCAGTATTCAGTTGTCACTCAGTAATAATATGAGGAAGGAAGCCCCTGACATAACCTCAGGTGATCTCTGAAATTTTTATCTTTGTATCCTGTTGTGTCTTCATATATTAAACCAGAGATGAAGTACATAAAAACCAGGGTACAATGGAAGTAACTACACTTTGCTAACAAGGTAATGCAGTAAGAGGAAGTATGGCCTCTGCTTTTTGTTCCTATATTGTCACTCTGTCACTATATCAAGGGGACACTTGAGTAGCCCCATGGAGACAGCTATATAGAGAAGAACTTAAGTGTCCTTCAGAGCCAGCAGCAACAGTTGTGTGAGCAACTTAATTTAGACCTTAATCTTCTAACAGCCGCCTTTTCCATGAATGTAATCCCACTGACAAATAACAGAAGTCTAGCAAGATAGCCTGAGCCAGAAGGACACAGCCAAGGTTCTAGGTACTTGTAACACAGACACATGATCAGAGATGATAAATCTTTGCTCTTCTTTTTAAACTAAACTTTGGAGTCTTTTGTTATCCAGTATTTGAAGAATATTTCATAGGCTAATGTGATTAGTTGGTGTTTAGCTACCAACTTTGATATTCAGTGTGAACGGGGTCAAAGCAAATGTGTTTCTTCTCCTGATGAATGATGTATGAAGGCTTTTAAACACACAACAGAAAACATTTTTTTCACCACAGTTGTGAATGACTTCTATTTGATAAAAATAATGGGGAGAGGACTGAACTCAGGCAGTCCTCCTTTCTGGTTACTATTAGAAATGACATTGCTGGTATCTGCCCTCAGCATGTGGATATCACAAATGTCCCATAAATCCCCTTACTACCTCCCTACAAAAAAATAAAACCCTTATTTCTTTTCACATTCTTTGTCTTTGAAATAACAGAAGGAAAAGCTTATGCTAATTCTCCAGCTGGATTTAGAAACAGAACAAACCCATCACTGGTAATATCTCTACTGATATAATAATGGAAATAATCAAATTGGCATTAATAGGCTTGATGGAATTTGTTTAAGTGATGAATTTAAATGTATTCACTGCATACCTTGCATAACTTGATGTTCTCTACAATCAAAAATTAATAAGCATGGAAATCTACAATGTATTTATTCCTGAAAAGGATAAATATTGTGGTCTCATGAGAAGAATTGAATGCTCTCGATTGTTTTCCTCCTTAAATATAAAGTAATTAAAGGGTGAACCATCCAAAAAGAAATACAAGTAATTACAAAATGAGAGCCAGTGAAGAAGAACTCAACAACAAATAAGGGGTTGTTAAACCAGATTATTAAAGCTTGAAAATTTCAGGGTCTTGCTGGGGATGTGAAATACTGCTTCCAACAGGAGGGATTAGAGGCATTTGCTTTTGAAATTCTTTGCTAATGACATACATGGTATACTGTGGAATATTTTGGATGCAAACTATATTTTCAGAAATAAAATATATCTAGATTTCAATAATAAGTCCAACATAAAATCAAGGGTTTTTAGCTAATATTCTTTTAAAAGTTTAATATTAGACCAATAACATGGGTAGTGGGTATTCAGAGGAAAGGATGTGATTGGTTGCTGGTGTATGACACACATACAGGTGAGAAGGACTATCTCAGAAACTGAGAACAGAAACAGAGTAGGAATAGAGCTGAGACTAGAAGAATACCGCCCCCTGTCAGAACTGTCTAGCAACAGAATCATTTTAATGGGCAGTGGTTCTGTGTCATTTGTTATGCCACAATATCTAACTGATTCAAGAGTCATTTCTGCTACACTGAGGAGGAGCAGGTAGTATTACTCACCTTTTAGAGGTGAGACCTGAAGTATACAGAAGAGAAAAATATGTTGCTTAATGAATCCAGCTAGTTCAAAGGGGATGATCTTGAAGAAGTTGGATATGGTTAGCTGTTGTGTTTAGAATTGTCAACTTGACACAATCTACAATAACCTGAGAAGAGAGTATCAATAAGAGATTGTCTATGGATATGTCTGTGGGAGATTGTCTTAATTAAATTGATGTTGAAAAGGTCAGTCTACTGTGGTCAGCACCTGCTCTGAGGCCTAAACTATATGTGAGTGAAGAGATTGAGCTGAGCCCAAGCAAGCAAGCATGTACACATCAATTTCACTTTGTTCTTGTCTACAGCCATGACATGACTAGCTACTTTAAATTCCTACCTTGACTTCCCCACAATGATGAAATGTAACCTGGAATTGTAAGAGGAAATAAACAGCTTCTATAATTTGCTTTTGTCAGGATATTTTATTGCAGCAACAGAAATAGAACTTGGTGTCCTAGGTAGGGTTTGATTGCTGTGAACAGATACCATGACCAAGACAACTCTTACAAGGACAACACTTAATTGGGGCTGGCTTACAGGTTCAGAGGTTCAGTCCATTATCATCAATGTGAGAGCATGGCAGCATCTGGGCAGGCATGGTGCAGGAGGAGCTAAGAGCTCTACTTCTTCATCTGAAGGCAGCTAGAACAAAAGTCCATGCCTTTAGTGACACACCTACTTAAAGAGGCCACACCTCCTATTAGCTCCACTCCCTGGGCCAAGCATATACAAATCATCACACTTGGACACTAGCTTACTTCTCTTTGTTTACTTTATATGGTGCTTCTCTGGTTTGAGTTATACATAAACTCTTTCCTTATGAATTCATGTTGTCTGAATCTTAGTTTTACTTTATTCTGTAACACATAAACCATAAAGGAAGGCATCAAAGTACAAGGTTACATGGACTCTGATTGACTAGACATAATATACCCAGTGTAGGAAAACCTGTGCAGGGGAAATCTTGAAATTTACAGTCCCTCTAGGACCCTTGTCAGTGATTAGGATAAAAGTATTCTTAGGTGGCAAAATACACAATGAAGAAACTAATATTCTGTTCTGCACAGATTCTTAAAATGAAGGCTAACACTCCTTTTTAGCTGACAAACTGGAAAAATTTAAAGTATAGCATCTAGTCCATACCAAGGCTGGTGTACCTTCCATCAGGTCTCTTGATCCCATTTCTTTCCAAACAACTTCGCCATATCTCCACTCATTTAACAATAAGAACATCATTGGACGTCTTTCAGTTTTATGGATTTGCTTGATGTTTGGAGAACAATGTTCTCCCCTGCTAAATGGGAGAGTGAACTCTTGCTTTACAGAAGGATTTTTGACTTTACAAAGGATTCCTAAATTGGACTTTAAATAGCAACATCCCTCCAGCATACTAAACTATGACTCCATCTACAAGATATTTCTCCTTAATGCTTCAAATTCTGTTTCCCTCTGGGTCTGAACTAGGCAATGTCTACAAACCATTTCAATCTAACAAGCACATAAAGATATGGCCAGGAGCACATGTGTTCAGAGGCCTGGCTCTAACAGCCTGGATGTTAGCCCTGACTCTGTCGCTGAGATCCCAGCATTGTGGTATCTTTGAGTAAGTCACTGAAGCACCTGGAGTCTCCAGACCCTGACTTGTACATTGAGTCTCAGGAGATTACCCACCTTGAGAGCTCATGGTAAAGATGGAGGAACTAATGTATAAAATGCCTATCACATTCCTAGGCATGTTACGTATTTCACCTGCAACGGTTTCGGCTCTTTTTCAATCCATTGTGTTCTTTGCAGGCAGGAGGTTGTCTTCAAAATATAATTTTTCTCTTGCCAAACTGCTCTGCTTAAACTCTCAACAGTCCCCCCGCTGCTCTAATCAAAACTCAATTGCCTCGAATGTCTTACTGAGGCCTCCCTGCCTGGTGTCACCCTGGCTGCCAGTCTCATTAGTCACCATGCTCATTCTTGGCTTGCACACAAGCCTGAAAATGTTGGTCCCAATTGAAGCAAAACAAAACAAAAGTAATTTTCCCTGTGAGCTCAGCCACATTTCTCTGCTCCTGCTGGCAGTGGGACTCCCTGGAAGCTTTGGCCCGGCCCTCTCTCAACAGTCCCCCTCCTCACAACTGTGTTTGGCACCTCCATGTGTCCATCGTCAAACATGAACCCTTGGTATGTGTCTTCTCCTTGCTTGGTCTTGCTGGATAAATCCCGCTGTCATTTCATGCTGACCTCAAGTTTCTGGTCACTGAGGTTGGAACTTTGGAGAATGTGTGACTGAATCCAAGCCATCATCCCATCAACCAAACCAAATTTGCCACCCCATCCTTAGAGAATGACTGAAAGATAGCTGTCTATTGGTCACATTCCTGTTGCTATGACAAGATGTCTGAGGCACTTGGCTTCCAAAGAAGAAGGGTTTGTTTTAGAAATTCCAGTCCAGGATTGGTCATCCCCATTGCTTGAGTCTTCGGAGAGGTAGCAGACCATGTTGCAGAAAATATAGTACATAGTAACCATTTACTTCAAGATCTAGGGAGCAAGAAAATAGAATGGAAGAGATAGTAATTGTAATTACAGTTAAGAGCCTACTACAAATGATCCAGGGGTCTTCTACTAGGTTACATGGCCTAAAGGTCCTACCTTCTCCCAATAGATCTACCAGAAAACCAAGCTCTAAACTTGTGGACCTTTCGGGGAAACACTCACCATCTGACCTATGTATGACAGCCTCTCATTCCCTGAAGTATACCCACATGTGAATCAGTGCCAACCCCTTGTTCTTTCCTTCCACACTCATTACAAAACACTCAGCTCCGATTCAACAGGAATAAGGTCCTTTGAAAACAGACGCCAGAGCAAAGTCTCGCTTGGCTGTTATTTTAGTTATTTTTCTTTTGCTGTGATTAGTCACCATGACCAAGGCAAATTACAGAAGTAAATGTTTATTGGGTGTTTACATTAGACAGTGAGTCCATGACCATCATGGCAAAAGTGCATGGGAGAAGGCAGATAGGATGGCACCAGGGTCGTAGCTGAGAGCTTATATCTTGATCCACAAATACAACGTTGAGAAAGGGGAAAGGGTGGGGAGGGGAGATAACACTAATTGGGTATACTGGGAATGACATCAGGTTTTGAAACTTCAATGCCTGTTCTCGGTCACATACCTCCTCCAACAAGGCTACATCTCTTAATCCTCCCCTAACAGTTCTACCAACTGAGGACCAAATACTCAAACATATGAGCCTATGGGGGCCATTCTCGTTCCAACCACCATGGCTACTCAATACCTCCCCACCATAAGCATGAAATCATTTATTGTTATATTTACTTTTTATTTATGTTCCTTTCCCAAATATACGCTTTTCAGAGACAGGTGTGTTTCCTTGCCTGAAACATCTTTCCCAAACAGAAACGTGCCTGTCTCGAGCTCAAAGAGTAGCTGTGTGTGCTCTTGGTATGCTGGTTTTCTATAGCCTGCCACCTCTGACGACACCTTGTACATCATTTCTCCAGAGAAGCCTCATCAGCTTCTCCAAGCAGCTACGCTAGGTCTAATCCTCTCTTCTCTGTCTTTTAAGTGACTCAAGCTCATGTTTCTTTGTGATTACAGAACTCTACCAGGTGTAAACAAAAGGCAACAGAGCCTTCACTCTCATCATCAATTCATTATTATCTAAGTAATATCTAGCACATTGTAAGTACTCAATATTTACTGAATGCACAAATATGAGGTGACATTCACACTATTGTAAATATCCCTCTACTTGTTAGTGACCTCCAAGCATAAAGGTGGTAAATATGATGAAAGGCAGACTTCTTCATTTGCTATTTGGAAATTTTTTTCCCTTGGCTTGAATACATCCCAGTTAACTACAGGACTTTGTGTGCATGTTTTGTTTTCTAATCTTTGTTGCTTTATTGCTTTTCTATTACAGCAACAAAATTTCATAACCAAGACAATGTATAAAAGGACATTTATTTAGGCTTACAGTCCTGAGGGATAAGGCTACACCATTGCAGGAGGCAGGCATGGAGGCCAGAGCAGGAAGCTAAAAGATCACATCGTTCACTGCAAGGTCAAAGGAGAAAGTGAGCTGGAAAGAGCATGAGGCTTTAGTTTCTCAAAATCTGCCCCCAGGGACATACTTACTCCTGCAAGGCTGCATCTCTAAACCTCCCTGAAGAGTGCCACCAAACTGGGAACAAGTATTCAAATGGATGAACCTATGAGGGACAGTTCTTATTTACGATACTGTAGTGGTTAAAGGAGTGTATACAATAGAATTCTCGCCTTTTACTAGAATTCTACTTCAGTATGATTCATTTTGATTTGGAGCAAGCCCTTCAGTTCCCACCAAGGAGACATGCAAACATCAAAGTTTCGTGTGGCAATGCCTGGCCCTCAAAGAAAACCCATTTTAAATGTTTTCTTCTCAAATCTATTTCGTGAGACTCAACTCAAGGAACTCATCAGCATTATTAAAGATAACAACATGAAATAACCCATCACAAAGGCAATGGTGTATATCTCCTACCATCACACATATTGTGTGTTGTGCTAACAGAATTAGAACAAAACTGCGTATGTTCTGATTCATCTGGTTGTATCAGTAATTCAACCCAAGAAATGATTTTTATAAATTTAAAACTGGCTACCTTCTTTGTCTGATGGCTATTTTTTATTTTCCCTTCAGAAGAGTTGGGAAGGAAGAGGCTTGAGCTAACTGCTTATGTATTCTTTGATCTTTCATTCAAACATTTACATAATGTGTCCCTGGTAGGATGCTCAAGATTGACTGCTGAGCACTAAATAGTCTGGGCTCAGCTTCGGCAGTAGATGAATACACAAAGCCCTAATGGGATTTTCTGATGCACAGCTCCACCTCTCCTTCCCCCCCTGCTTCTCAATGGACACTATAACTCTTGTTATGTATCTGGGACCTTGATATCTAGTATAGCTGCGTGAGAGAGGAAGAGATGAGCATGTGTGTTCACGGGGAGCTGAAGAAAAAAGGAAGTAGATGCTCTAGTGATTTTATTACCAAAGTTCTCAAGCATATAGTAAGCATATAAAATAATAAAAATGAACATCCTTGCATATACTACCTAATACAGCAGCTATTAAAATACATTAAATGGTCATAGCCATGTTTTCAATTTAACTTTGTTAGACTTTAGCACTTTTCCTGGTTATATCAGATCCTTTGAAAACAAGAAAGGTGTGACTTGGTCCTCAGAGGCCACTACTATGCTGTTCACTCACCCTCTCCTCTTTCCCAGGGGCATCTGTTCTCCTGGAAAGGCCCCTTTTGACATACATACTTTAGCCATAAACATTAATCTTTGTATGTTTAAGATAGGCAGATGAAGCAGAGCCTTGTGGAACAGACTTGATAGCCAAGAAACCTAGGGGTGTGAGACAGCTGAAGGTTAAATTCAAGACCTGCCCAGGCAACAGGCTGAGTTCTACATTAGCCTAGGCAATTCAGTGAGATCCAGTTTCAAAGTAAAAGACGAAGGATGGAGCTAGTGGTAAATAACTTGGATACTCCAGACGGTAGCTTTATCTCTGGTGCACTAGCACAGATTAAGAAGAAAGAATGTACATGAACCTAAACAGATGATCTCGGCCAGCTGTACGTCCATTTCTCAGTTCACACTTTCAGCCTTAAAATGCCAAACCTGAGTGAAAGGAAGACCTTCCATTCACTCATTTTTAACCAACTAAATCACGTCAAGCATTTAACGATTCATAGTTTCTATCTTCATATTCAGATTAGATTGGACTATGGATATGGTTATGAAGGATTGTTTTAGTGGATGGTTGATGTGGCATGGTCTCATCCACCACGGGTGGCTGCATCCCTAAACAGATGGGCTTAGCTAAGTGGGAGCCAAAAAGCCAGCCAGAGAATGAGACAGCAAGTGTCAGTCTTCTGTTGATTCTGCTTCAAGCTTCTACCTTAAGTTCCTGTCTGGACTTCCCTCAACGACAGATTGTCACTTGGAAGTTTAGGCCAAATACATTCTTCTTTCCCCAAGTTGCTTTTCGTCAGAGTATTTTATCACAGCCAGAGAAAGCTAACTAGAAAGTGAATTTATTGCACAGTTTCCTTCTTCCTTCTGGGACAAAGCTCATGGAGGAAGTGAAAGAAGGATAAAACCATACTGTTGTAGTTTGAGTAAAAATGGCCCTCATAGTCTCATATGTTTGAAAGTGTAGTCACCAGAGAGTGGCTTTATTTGAGAAGGTTTAGGAGGATGGCCTTGTTAGAGGAAGTGTGTCATTGGTGGCAGGTTTAGACATTTCAAAAGCTCATACCAGCCCCAGCCTGGCTCTCTTTCTTGGTTTGAAGATCAAGATATAGCTCTCAGCTACTGCTCCAATGCCATGCATGCAGCCATGCTTCCAGCCATGATGATAATGAACTAAACCTTTGAAACAGGAAGCAAGTCTCTAATTAAATGTTTGCTTTTATAAGCGTTGCCTTGGTCACAGTGTCTGTTCACAGTAATAAAATAGTAGCTAAACCACATGTCTTTCATCGTAATAATTTGAATTCACATTTTCAGAGACAACCTAGATGGCTAAAGTAAGTCAATCCACCACAGTTCAGCTTGGCTAGATCATAGTGGCTGTATATAATAGTCAAATGCTATTCTAGAAGTTTGAAGGTACCTATCAAAAGAGTCAATATTTTAAGAATAAAATTTTGAGCCAAGCTGGTCATACTTCATTATATGGGTAGGTGCTGTAAAAATACAGTGAAGTCAAGACTGACCTCCCATCAGCAAAAAATAATGCTGCCCACAGATTGACTTATATCTCAGCTTGCAACTCACCCTTGGGTCTTCAACCTGTCAGACTGCACTACAGGCTGGGGATATGCTGTACTTTCCACTTTCAAGATAACTCCTAAAACAAATACATTTTGGGGACATAATCATCTAGCTTTCCTAGGTAATGGGAGTTCACAAAGAAGCAGAAATCTAATGCCCAAGATGGCATTTCAAATTAAGACAAACAACAATTCCAAAATACTGAGGTAAAAGAAATAAATAATGAGTATGAAGGTTTTTTAAATTGTAAGAAGATAATTGTGAAAATACTGCTTAGATGGGTGGCTTGGCAGTTGAACACTTGATTTTCTTACAAAAGCTCAAAGTGTTGTTGCCAGAACCCAAGTCAGTCAGCTCATAATCCTGTGTAACTACAGCTTTAGGGGAACTGTTAGCCTCTTCTGGCTTCTCTGGACCCTGCAGTCGTGTGCACATTCCCACACACAGACGCAGAGACAAAAAAATTAAAAATAAATTTCCCAGTTATCAAATCAGGTCAATTTTTAGACATGGCAGCATGTAGTTCTCAAGGATAACACCTTTTTAAAATCTATCCATCTCTGTCAGCATCCAGTGGCATGAAAATGCAGCGTGAGCCACCTGTTACTGTTTGATCTGATTTCATGTTCCTTTCTAGAAACTTCGAAAGCATCTCAAGATGAGCTGAATAGTGGGGCATTGGTTTAACCAGTGTCTCCAGTCTTCACACCAGTAGTCCGGTAACGAGATAGGCAGTTGGATGAAGTGAACAGAAACACAGATGCTCTGAGCTGTGTCCATGCAGGAGAACTCCCTTCTCACAGATGTGTAAGTGGTATTCCCCTACGGTGCCTCTTTTGTGGAAGCATTTTGCATTTAATCAACCTTCTTTTGCCCACATGCCTGAGAAATGCAGTTCCCTTTCTGCTAAGGGAAATTTGTCCCTGGCTGGTTTCATTATATTTATGTGCTCTCACCCTGTCTGGACATGCATCAGCAGGAGTTCAGCAAAGACGGAGAGATGAAGGGTCACTGGGGGTGGAGAAGTGATGTGTCTCCGTGAGGCATTGCTTTGTCTTTCTATCCATCCTTTCTGAAGGTGTGTTCCCGAGCAGCTAGTAGCTGCGGGTGCATAACCTAAAGACTTCAAGACGCAAAAGTGCCGAGAGAAAGAGAACTGGAATGCAGTGAAAAATGCCAAAGCACAGGGAAAGAAATCAGCTCCAACAGAGCCCCAGGTCAGCTGCTATGATGAGTAATCCTGGGTAGGTCTCTTCAACTCACTGGCACCATAGTATTCTCTGCCTAACCTATCCCAGTACCCAGGCAAAATGTGAAAATAGGTAAATGTTCCAGGAGATGGGTTGAAATATTATAAATTGGATACACATATTCAAATATGACAATGTACCTTAAAACAAACAATTTTCGTGTATCAGTTAAAAATAATTTTGTAAAAAATAATTAATGGAAGTAACTACAGAAATAAAAATTGTTTGAAAAATGTGTCATATGCAAGGATAAACTCTTGGGTGTACGGAATCTACCTGGCTGTGACATCCATCACCCCAGAGATGCCAGAGACGATTGGGCTGATGTCGTGCTGAACAAGCATCTCTTCCTCCTACACTGTTCCTTGTGTGTTTCTCCTGAAGCTTCAAAATGGGTGGCAGGACACTCACTGCCTACAGCCTGGGGTGATTTCCCTCCTGGGTGATGGCCACTCTGTTGGTTCAGAGTCCTGCAGATCAACATGAAGGGGATCATTCCTGAGGTAATGCTGTTGAGATGAATTCATGATCAGATGCAATTCCTGATCTGATCCATGTCATTTTAGGAAGTTACTTGGATTTAATTAATGTGGGTCAAAAAAGATGGCCTTCCCAAATACAGGAGGACCCACCTTCGGGAGTAAGTGCACTCCCCTGCCAGAACCCCCAGACGAGTTCTCCAAGTTTTAAAACCCAGAGTGCTTCCTGTGACACTCTTTTATGGCTCACAAAGCTACAATTAGGAAGAGAGTTCAAACTTTTTCTTGAAAAATTAAACTTATGAAAATTGTTTATGTTTTATCTTTAAAACAAGGTCATGGTGTCATCATTGGATGATCATTTAAAAGCACAAAGAATTAAACTTTTCAAGATCGTTTTCCAAAAGGAAATTAAATGATAGCATGATGCGGTGCCCTTTAATGTTCAGCAATAAAGATGATTATTTCTGTGAAAATCCTTGAGATTTCAATTTCTCCATAGGTTCCCCCATACCCTTTGATATTCATATCATCAAATTATTCTCTTTTGAAGCTTATGGTGTCATCATCATCACTGATTTTTCTTTTCTTCAATTATTCATCAGGCTGACACTCTCAGAGTCTCGTTTGTCAATTACTTCGCGCGAGATCAGAGAGGTCCTCCATTACCGCTTTCATCTTGCCAAACTCTGCACCTTTTCCAAGAGGCGCACAGTTTCCTCACGTTTCCAACCAAAGCATGATGTATTCAAACTGTGTTGCCAGGCATTTGAGAGTGAGTCATCAAATAGCCATCACGGATACAAATAAGAGCACTTAGTGAGAAGATGTCTTGAGATGGGCATGAATTTTAAGAGCATCGGGGGCTGAAGAGAATGATTAGCTGGTAAATTTCTTGACATACAAACATGGAGGAGGGCCTGAGATCAGATCCCCAGCATCCATGCTCCCCCAAAATGAGCCAGGCATGGCGACACACCTAGCATTAACGAGGAGAATCTGTGGGTCTTTCTACCTAGGCAATTTAGTCAAACAGGCAAACTCCAGTTTCAGTAAGAGACCCTTAAACTTACAGGTTCTTGGTCTCAGCTTTCCAGATGCTGGGATTACAGGTGTGGGCCACCATAACCAGCGACCTAGAAACTCTTGATCATCCTTTCTGTGCATTTGACCCCACAAACCTCAGACACTAACCTTGATTTTGACACAGTGTTTTTCTGAACCTTCAGTGCAGCAGATAAATGAATGAAAAAGTCTTACTCATGGCCCTGCTCTGCCTTTTAAAAATATGTTTAAATAATCAGTCTTGACTTTTAACATGTTTGCATATTTCATAAGCATCATGAAGACCTCTCCTCCAAACACCACTGCGCACAAATATCACAACCATTTTATAGATTTGTAAGTTGAGTCATGGCAAGATGGAGTGACCTGACAAATATACAGCTCATGAACAAGTGCTCCCTATATGACACCATATGCTATGTAACTGAGTAATTGGCACTGCACAAGGCAGGCAATATGCATGAACAGTTGTGTCTTCACTGGACTCTTGCAGCACTTTAGAGGGAATGGAGTCTTTCTGGTCCCTTTGCATCAAGAAGGGTACAGCATAGGTTTGTCTCCTTAATATTAGAGCCCAAAGGACAGAAAATCTCTTGTCTTGATCTATAACCCAGCCAAACTGTAGTCTGGTTTATCATCTTCAGGTTGTGTGCTCATATCCAGGCTTAGATTTCTGCTTCTGACAGATCATAGAACCATGTCTTCCATTCTGATGTTCAAGTCCATCTGGAGACAGTCTTTTACAGACTCTCGAGCACCATGGTCTGTTATGTGTTATCCTATTACCAAGTCTGTTCTGTTTCTCTCTATCACTCTTTTTCTACAATGTCCTTTTGGAAGGCATTCATGAAAGTAAAAACCATAGTTAAATCTAGATTGATGATTTCTCAAACTCAACTTTTAAGATGGGTTTTCAATATCTACAAAAGTCTATTTCAGTATTTACAGAGGAACTATTGTAGCAACCCATGTTTATAATTTCCCTCATGTCCATAATTTTAAATTAACATGTGGTATGGTGACCTTCACTTTGGTGTATGGTATATGAGTTTTAATGCATTCATAGAATCATTTAACCACTATTGTAATCAATAAACATTTTATTCCCATCTCTGTACAGACACAACTTCCCCAACCCTAACACCTAATTGCCAGGATACTGTTTCACACTATTACAGCTTCATGTTTTCTACAAGTTCTTATCAATGGCCTTCTCACAGTCAATCTCTGGAATCTTCTAGTCAAGCCAATTTTTTTCAAGATGCATTTATTTGGTTGTGGTCTTAGCAATTCTTTGCACTGTTGAATATATCCCATTGGGCCAATGCTCTAGAGTGTATTTATCCATCCATCTGTTGAAGGGCATTTTGGTAGTTTCCATATGTTGTGATGATGTGTATAACCAAACGCTTCGTACCTCGTGAATATCCAGAAAGGGTTTAGTAGGACATATGGTAAGTAAACATTTAATTCCAAAAGAAAATGTCAAGCTATTTCCCCAGAACAACAGCTAATTCATTTTCTAGGGCTCCTGTTTTCTACTTGTTCTTCCTGGTTTGATCCTTGGTTTTAGAAGACTAATACACTAGGGCTACATCAACAGAATTCCCTATCCTGGGAATTCTGACCAGGTTTGACTGAGGAGAACCAGTGTCAAAGAGGAGAGTGGAGAAGAAAAAAGCTATTCTCTACTCCTTCCACAGCGAAGGCCATAACTTCTGTTCTCTATGGAGCATCCAATCTGCTCCTTGGAACAGGCATCGCATGTGTTCGCCTCTGATTATCCTTGCCTTCAGGTCTGCACCTGCTGACCATGGGTAATTGTACTCATTCACCCTGATTACTGACCCACTGGATATCTTATTCACTCTTTCCCAAATTGTTGTGAGTTAGGAAGACACAGGACTCCCTGAGGTACCATGTGACTTCCTTATGACCACATGACTAGAAGTCGTAAAGTCAAACTATACTAGAACATCTCTTAACTCTTGAATATGTGGTCTTACCAACACGGCTGGAGTTGGGTTCATTTTTGTCAATGCTTTTACAATATAGTTTCACAAATAATTCAATGTATAATCTACATAGATTAAAATTAAGAACAGAAGTTGGACCCTGATATTCTGGATAGAGGGAAGCTCTAAATTTCCTATTTTCTCTATAAAAAGTTTCAGGGTGATGTTGGGGGAGGACAGTGAAAGAGTACTAAAGAGACAACTTGATTGTGAGGGGCATCTCTGGGACAAGCTAAAGCACTAGAGTAATGGAAACTAGCAGGAATCTATGAAGGTGACGCTACCGAAGACTCCTGGCAATGGGGGATATGGAGCCTGAACCAGTCATCTCCTAAAACCAGGCAAGACTTCCAGTGGAGGGATTGGGAAACCAACCCAGCGATACATCCTTGGATCCACAATTTGTCCTGCCTATAGAATGTGCAGGGGTGAGGGATGAAGCAGAATTTGAGGAAAGAGCCAACCAATGACTATCCCAGCTTGAGACCCATGCCACGAGAGGCAGCCCACTCCTGATGCTGTTGATGATATTCTGCTATATCAGCAGACAAGAACCTATCAGAGGGGCTTCATCCAGCAACTCTTAGAACCTGATGCAGAGACTCACAGCCAAACAGTGAGAGTAGAGCTGTGGAATCCAGTAAGAGTGGGAGGAAAAATTAAGGGAGTCAAAGGAGTCAAGGAAACCACATGAAAATGTACAGAGTCAACTAGCCTGGGCCCATGGGGGCACATGGAGACTGAACTACCCAACCAGAAAGCATGAATGATGGACCGGGCCCTCTGTGTATATGTAGCAGTTGTGCAGCTGGGTCTTCACCTGGTACTCCTAAAAGGGATTCCTTTCCCCTAATTGAACTGCTTTATCATTTTCTCCATGAAAGAGGATGTGCCTAATTTTGAAAGACAAGGCCCGCCAGTTTACAAGTAACAAGTTGGGAAGAGGGAAAGGAGAAGAGATCAGAAAGAAGAGTCTTATCTCACAGATTACATTTCCCTTGTTCCATTAGCCAGGAGACCATGGTTGACCCCCTCCATGGCACTGAGGTATTAAATTCCCAACCCCTCCTTATTATCTGAGTATCTTTCCCAAGGTGAGTAGATGAATCTATCTGAAAAGCTCCTGCCTTCAACTCAGGTTTACTGATACAAAAATCAGTAATGCCTTTGTAATTTTCTTAAAGAATTGATCTTGTGTCTGCAGCAACCTACAATTTTTCTAAATAACCAACTGAAATGTGCCAAGAAATATATTTTAGATGGGAGAGTTTACTCATTCCCATGAGCAGATTACATGGATAAACATAACTTCTTTCCTTTTGATTTATTTGACATTTTTCAATTTCTAATATGGGTAATTTTGTATTTTAAACAACAAATATTCTACCATTAGCTTTGGTAATTGAATGATGGTGCCCAGTTGGTGGCATTGTTTGGGGAGGTAGTTTAGCTTTGCTGGGGTGACTTGAGAGTCACGTTTGGTTATAGTAGAAAAGTTACCAATGCAAGTAAGTTTAATAAACTACAATAAAAGTTCTGGGTAAGAAAACTTGAGCAGAACAGTGAGACAGCTCAGGGGTTAAAGGTACCTATCACTAAGCCTTACACCCTGAGTTGGAGATTCAGGAACTTAATGAGAGAAGGAAAAAGCTGGCTCCCACAAGTTGTCTACACACACACACACACACACACACACACACACAAACATACACAAACATACACAAACATACATGCACACCCATTCGCATAAGCACGTGCACACACACGCACACACATACACACACTGAATAAGTATATGATTTTAAAACAATTTTTAAAGTGGTAAATTTAAATACTTTATTTTTAAATGAAATTAGCATTACATACTGCTAATATGTGCTGATATTCAGTATTCGAGTGAATTATTGATCATTTTCAAACTATAAATATTTTAAATAAACTCCTGGTCACATATAATCACCAATGGTAAAGCTGGAAATAATCTCTCTTAACAAAGCAGCTATGGACAACCTGAGCTTGTTCAATGACACAGAGAGATGCACTACTGTGGGGAACATTGGCAGCCATACACACTTCATCTGCTCATCCTCCTGCAAATACTCCTGGGAAGAGCCCATGTGTGAGCTAGTTCTTTTCTCTTTCATATCAAGAACTCATTTCTTGCTTTCTTTACATGAGATTAGCAAGTCATGATGTCCACACATGCACTCTCAAAGGTCTGCTAAATGTCTGGATTCTTTAAATTTTCTGGGTGCTATGACAAAACACCTGATTAAAGTGATTTACAGAAGAAAGGATTTTTGGGCCTGACAGTTTAAGGATCCAGCCTACCCTGGCAGGGAACGAATGAGGGTAGAAATCTGAGGCAGTGTTGACATCATATCTAGTCAAGTAGCAGAGAAAATGAGTGCTGGTACTCAACTCATGTTTTCCTGTTTACTAACCCAGGGTGGCCACTCAGGGAATAATGCTGGCTGCATGTAAGAATGGATCTTCCCAACTCAATTAACTTCATCAAACTCTTCCTTACAGACAGACTCAGAGGCTTGGCTATGACATGGAGTGCATTGCTCTAGGCTTTTCTGGCTTTCAAAATATCCACTGTTATTGTTAATAACAAAGGTGATGGCATATAGCTGTCAACACTGCAGTGCCAGTTCATGTAGAGGCGCCAAGCTCTTAACACTTACTGCAGTTTTCATACCCAGCACAAAGTGACATACCAAAAAGTCACTTTCTCTTAGGAATATCTTTGATGATGCAGTAGAATAATTAACCTTATTAAGATGTTAGTCTGATTGGTTTTCCTCTATGTGCAAATTGTGTTTTACTTTTGCAGCTTTCATAACATGTTACTTGTTATGTACACTTATCCATTCCCTTACAGACATGCTCAGAAGCTTGCCTATCCAGTGGGTCTAGACCCTGTCAAGTTGGCAATATTAGCCTGCATAGTACCTTCAATTTAGGATGACCAACTGTTCAGCTCCCCCATCTGAGGGATTTCCAGAAATGTGGTACTTTCACAAATAACCATGTTCAAGGTGGGACGGGAGTCAGGGCATGGTAAGCAGCTGACTATAATTTCCCTACCTTGTGTATAAATCACAATATAGCATGGTGCCCTAGACATTTACACAATTATAAGGTGCTATTTTAAATCAAAAGAAATCTGGAAATAATGGGAAAAATCATAAATAAAATACTTTTTACAATGTTTCCTACATACACTTTTTTTTTTTACCTTTTTGGGTCTCAATGTATCCTCTGAAAATCTACCAAAGACCCCTAGGAACATTTAACACATGTATCTAAAATAAAGGTTTTCTGTTTTCCATATTGTAAATTAAAATTTAAAAGATAAAGGACATATTATTTAAAAATAACAGCCTATCACAAATTAACATATGTAACAAATTTATATGAAAACAGGAAAAAAGAAAAAAATGTCCTTAACATTAGCAAACTGTGATGCTGAGGTTAGAAGATTTGAGTTTTTCTAGATTTCTGAGCCTGTCTGAATAGATGATCCCATTTGTCATCTGCCACAAATGCTGTCTGTTGTTTCTCTTGGAGAGACAAACTTGCCTCATTCATTTTAAAGAAAGCATCTGCCAAGTTCTACAGTCTAAACAACTGTGCTGTGTCTGCCTATTGTTCTTTCTGGTAAAACAGTGCTCAGTGAACAAAAGAGATACACTGCTAGCAACTCAAACAAGTGTTAATGTGTTGCCCTTTAAGAAGAGACCCACACTTGCTGTGTCCTTTTTATATGGTTTAAGGTATAACATGGGGTATATTGTACACTGTACAAGGATATAACTGTAGACTATAAAAATTCTTAGTATAGTGCACAGTATGAGAACTTAATAAGATTAATTATTCTACTATTTCATCAAAGATATTCCTAAGAGAAAGTGACCTTTTTGGTATGTGTGCTGGGTATGAAAACTACAGTAAATGTTAAGAGCTTGGTGGCTCTACCTGAACTGGTACTGCAACGCTGACAGTTTTATGTCATCACCTTTGTTATTATTAACAAAAAGGTCAAGAAAATTAAGCAGGTCAGGACTTATGGCCACAATCTATAATGCTGTCTATCTTAGAGTCTGAAGCAGAAAGAATTCAAAGCATACCTGAGCAACAACATGAGTTCAAAACCAGCTTTGGGTAACTTTAGAGAGGTTTTGTCTCTAAGAATTAAATGAGAATGATTCACTCCTTCTTTAAAAGGGGAACAAGAATACCCTTGGGAGGGAATAGGGAGGTAAAGTTTAGAACAGAGGCAAAAGGAGCCTGCCTCACATGTGATCCATACATATACAGCCACCAAATGAAGCAAAGAAGTGAGAAGTGCAGGCCGACAGGAACCAGAGGTAGATCTCTACTGAGAGACACAACCAGAATACAGCAAATACATAGTTCTCACTGAACCGAGAACAGGACCCCCATTGAAGGAATTAGAGAAAGGACTGAAAGAGCTTGAAGGGGCTTGAGACCCCATATGTAAAACAATGCCAACCAACCAGAGCTTCCAGGGACTAAGCCACTACCCAAAGACTATACATGGACTGACCCTGGACTCTGACCTCATAGGTAGCAATGAATAGCCTAGTAAGAGCACCAGTAGAAGGGAAAGCCCTTGGTCCTGCCAAGACTGAACCCCCAGTGAACATGATTGTTGGGGGGAGGGCAGTAATGGGGGAAGGATGGGGAGGGGAACACCCATAGAGAAGGGGATGAAGAGGGGTTAGGGAGATGTTGGCCCAGAAACCAGGAAAGGGAGTAACAATCGAAATGTAAATAAGAAATACCAAGTTAATAAAGATGAAAAAAAAATTGAAAAGGAGAAGAAAAAAAAAGGCCAAAAGGCCTAGGGATATAGCATAATGACACACCATGCATGGGGCCTTAGATTCAATCACAAATACTATGAGAGAGAGAGAGAGAGAGAGAGAGAGAGAGAGAGAGAGAGAGAGAGAGAGAGACAGAGACAGAGACAGAGACAGAGACAGAGAGACACAGACACAGAGACACACAGAAAGACAGAGGATAGTTCTCAGAATCCCCATAAAAGGGATTTTTTTGAACACCTAGGAAGTATTGATCAGATTTCGATAAAATTTGTCATAAATTCTTTCACTTTTAACCTTCATAGTTCCCTCTACCATTGAATGAATTGAGGATAAGTTTGGAGTCACCCATTAATGGACAGGGAAAGATAAACAACTGTCTCTCCCAGTTAAACATCTCTAAAGATATGACCCTTTCTCTCCTTTATCTGCTATATGAATTTGATCTCATAAACAGAGTCCTAACTCAGAACACACTGTTTAGGTTGCATAGTTTAATGCTATGGATTTTCCATTCTATAATTTACTTATTAAATAAATCTACAATAGAGTTATTGATTACTTAATTGATGCTCTTTCTCCTTCTTGTCTATGAATATCCCACAATATTCTGAAAATATTAGGATAGATATTGATCTAGAAAGATGGATCAGTGGGTAAAGGGCTTTCTGGACATATCGGAGTCCCTGAGTTTAAATCCTCATGACCTGCATAAATCCAGGAGTGGTAGCATGAGTCTGTAACCCCAGAACTGGAAGCAGAGACAGTTAAATCTCAGGCGTTCAATTGCCGGGTAGTCTGTTAAAATTGTAAGCTACAGGTACACTGGGACTCAGGCTCCATAACTAAAGGTGGAAAGGAATAAAGACATCCTGGTATCAGTATGTAGCCTCCAAATGTGTCTGCAGAAGCCAGTGCACCTGCATACACAGAGGCACAGATGCATATATAACACATGCATGCCCAAGTATTCTCAAACACATGTCATAGTACTAATACTAACAATAATAATACTAACAATAATACTAACAATAATAATAAAATAAAACAAAAATGATTGTGTTTGATTCTGCCTGATCATAACAAAAGCATTGTTTTCTATTGCTGGAAGGAAGCACTGTATCATATCAGTTGAAGAAAAATAAATCATTGGTGATTACTTAATTGGTATTCAAATGCTCATTCTCTTTCTCTTCCGTATTTTTATAAACATTCAGCAATATATCCTGAACATATTTATTAGAATAGAGTCATAAAATTGTTGTTTGAGTTAGATTTCTTTAAATTAGTAAATATTAGGCTAGAAAGGTGGAAGAATGTTGAAAACTCACTGCAATTTTGATAAGATAAATAAAAAATAAATAAAGATAAGTAAATTCTTTTTTTTTCTTTTCTTTCTTTCGGAGCTGGGGACCCAACCCCAGGTCCTTGCTCTTGCTAGGCAAGCGCTCTACCACTGAGCCAAATCCCCAACCCCTACATTAAATTCTTAATGGTGTCAAATACTGTAAGTCGGACATGAGTCCAACCTAGCAGTGAAGTCTGTCATCAGACACCATGGATTGCCAGGATTGATCCAGCTCATCTGGCTGGCTAAGCTAGTTTTCTCTTTCTCTCTCACTGTCCCATAGATGCCCCTATTAAAGGATCAAAAAGGAAAATCTTCCCAAATTAAAGGAGACTGGTTTGGTCAGGATGAGTAGCTGAGCTCTCTTCCTAGAACCTCCTAACTAAATCTCAAATAAGTTAAGGAAAGAAAAGAAAAATTTTTCTTGCCTCAAATTATCTGGTAGGATGAGAATGGTGATTTATATTTATAAAGTACTTGAGCCATAAAATTGCTCACTATCTGAATACTTAAGACACTTTAGGATGCTGTGGAAATCACAGGCTTTGTATCTGAGTAGGCTCAGAATTCATATCTGATCACTACTGTTGTAACCAAAGATTGAGGATACTCACAGTAAGAAGAATTACACTTTGTAAATATATTTCACAAGGATTGGGGTTTTTCCTCGTTTTATTAATTCTTGATATTTTTTGTAGTATCTTTTAGTAACTCAACTCCCTACTCCTCTCAGATGGAATTACCCTATAATGTGACAATATTATTCATACTAGATAATACAGATAAACAAATAAAAACTCAGAGTCAAAAATGTGTCACTGTCTTTGTAATTGTTGGTCATTGATGTTCCCTAGGCCCAAAAATATTACAGCAATGGGAATGCTATTGCTCTTGGCTACCCTCTAGAGTCGAGAGTCTAGAACATAATGGTAGGACTCTATTGATAGACATTATAGAACATGAAGAAATCAACTGGGTACTCAAGAAATCAAGTGGAAGCTTCATCACTATTGGCTAGCATAATAATGCTATAAGGTACTACTTCTCCATTCTGCCCCAGTGAACTCCCTTCACAATTATCTCTTCTTATCAAATCCCCAGCATGAAGCATGTAGTTAGCATTCTTTTGAAGTCTGGTCATTAAGTAGCAGGTACTGTAACCTGATCATGGCAAGGCCAGAACTCAACAGGCTACCTCTCTGGCATTAAGTCAAGTCTGCTCTGAATGTCAAAGATCATCAAAATATTCATCTTTCACTTAATCCTATAAATTTATGTTTATAATTACTCAGCTATGAAAGGATTGATTTCTATTCAGAGGAGATAGCATATACCATATATTGGAAAATGGAAATTTCTTTGGTAGAAAAAAAAATTTTAATCAACTGTGTGAAGCATGCCAAGTATAGCAACTACCATTCTACTGATGAGTCCTATGATGCTAAAGGTTACAATCCAACATGGAAGTAGATGCAAATCAAACACAAACAATTAAGCTATAGTCCAATAATAGGAAGTATTTATAGGAGGGATACATACAGTGTGGGAAAATGGGAGATCTTCCTTGTGGCTGGGTTCAATGTTGTCCTCTTTGGAGAAGGGACATGAGGGCTGAGACATAAGCATATGTTGAAAGGAAAAGTCTAGGTTAGCAAAATGAATGAGGAATATAAATGAAGAATAAGAGAGTGTGTAAAGAAGTAGTAAAGGGATTGGAATATGGGGAGAGAGGGGAAAACAGATTAAGATGATGGGAAAGAAAGCCTGGGAAGTTCAGAAAGAAAGTCTAAGATGGGGGGAACACCCATAAAGAAGGGGAGGGGGAGGGATTAGGGGGATGTTTGCCCGGAAACCGGGAAGGGGAATAACACTCGAAATGTAAATAAGAAATACTCAAGTTA
Source organism: Rattus rattus (assembly GCF_011064425.1). Taxonomy (NCBI): domain Eukaryota; kingdom Metazoa; phylum Chordata; class Mammalia; order Rodentia; family Muridae; genus Rattus; species Rattus rattus. The sequence goes on along the minus strand of NC_046159.1, from coordinate 34,511,624 downwards.
ATAAAAAAAAAATGAAAGCAAAAGTCAGTTTTAACAGGAAAATAAAACATTAAAGCAACCAAAAAAAAAAAAAAAAAAAAAGAAAGTCTAAGATGTTATCTACAAGGTAAGTGGACTTAAGGCTAATTAAACCTTGAAGAATTTAAGAAAGAGTTTAGACTTGAAAGGGAGGGAGTGAGAAACTGGTGAGGGTTTGAAGCAAGAGCACAAGAAGATTCCTGTTTTAAAATGCTAATTAAGTAGCTGAAAGTCAAGTAGGAATTTCCTCTTGCTAGAGAGTCAGACAGGACAGGTGGGGGCAGAAGGCAGAAGGGATGTCAGACAAGTCTGTTTCCATATCATTACCTCCACATTCTCTTGTCTGGAGACCACACAGGGACATCTGCGTCCTGCTTGATCTCTGTGGGAGGATATTGCTACTTTTGTGACCTGTTTCACAGTATCTGCCTTTTTGTTCTTGGTACAATCAAGCTTCCCTGGGGCCTAGGATGATGATGTCAATATTTTCCCCAGTGGGGAAATAACATTAAGCCTGGAGTTTTATTGATGAGCTTTGGTGATCTGCTTCTCAGAGATAAAAAGCCTTCCCACACATTATACAACCAGCCATTTCAACTATTTAAGAGTCATTGGAGTCTACTGACTGTGGATGTCAAATGAGGACATGCTACAAATTTGTCTTGGCTTTCTATCTGTAAGTCTATTTGTAAACAGACTGAATGGAAGGAACATCAGAGAAATGGCAAGAGTCTTGTAGAAACAACTTCAAGATTGTTCAGGTAATTTTACTATTTCTGTCTGTGACATCTGCAATGTTAATCACCACCCTGAAAGGAGGAAGAGGTTACCTACTCAGTCAACTTATCAGCATGGTTATTCTTTATAACTGAATGAGAGATGCTGAAGAAAGTTTATCCAATAAGAACCATTAAGATGGGGCTTGCCCAGTCCCACCTGGAGAGAGCAGGTCTCCCAGGAGTGCTAATACACCAAAGATGGAAGGTGAGACCACCATTGCTGCCCAAATGCCAGGCTGAAATAGGAACTTCCCAGAGCCCAAAGAATGCAGGAATGTTGGAACAGCCAGGACAGGATCCTACTGTTTTACATCTCTGCCCTGGTGCTGACCCTGTGCCACAGATATCCACAATCAACTCCCATCCTGCACCCCAGTCCTGCCCAGAAACAGCAGGTCTCCCAGGAGTTCTAACACACCAAAGATCACAGGAGTGCTGTCATAGCTAGGACCAGGAGCTCACAGGCTAAGCTCCAATCAAAATCAGCAAAGCAACTAACACAAGAAATAACAAGATGACAAGAGGCAAAAACAATATAAGTAACAGAGACCAAGGCTATCTGGCATTATAAGAATCAAGTTCTCCCACCACAGCAAGTACTAGATACCACAACATACCTGAAAAGCAAAATTCTGATGTAAAATCACATTTCAAGATGATGATAGAGGACTTTAAGAAGGATATAAATAACTCTCTTACATATAGGACACAGGTAAACAGGTAGAAGCCTTTAAAGAGGAAACACATCATAAGTACGTTAAAGAAAAACAGGGGGGATAAAAACAAACAAGTGAAGGAATTGAGCAAGACTGTTCAAGATCAAAAAATGAAAATAGAAACAATAAAGAAATTACAAAGAGGGACAACACTGGAGATAGAAAACCTGGGAAAGATATCAAGAGACATAGATGCAAGCATCGCCAACAGAATACAAGAGATTGAAGAGAATCTTAGGGGCAGAAGATTTCATAGAAAACATTGACACACTAGTCAAAGAAAAGGCAGAAAGCAAAAAGCTCCTAACCCAAAACATCCGGGAAATCCACTACACAATGAGAAGACCAAACCTAACGATAATAGGTATAGAAGAGAGCAAAGATACCCAACTTAAAGGGCCAGTAAACATCTTCAAAAAAAATTATAGAAAACTTCTCAAACCTAAAAAAAAAGAGAGAGATAACCATAAACATACAAGAAGATGATAGAACTCCAGATGAATTAGACCAGAAAAGAAATTCCTCCTGTCACATAATAATCAAAACACCAAATGCACAAAACAAAGAAAAAATGTTAAAAGCAGTAAGGGAAAAAGGTGAAGTAACATGTAAAGGTAGACCTATCAGAATTACACCAAACTTCTCACCAGAGACTATAAAATGGAGAAGATCCTGGGCAGATGTCATACAGACCCAAAGAGAGTACAAATGCCAGCCCAGGCTACTATACCCAGCAAAACTCTCAATTACCATAAATGGTAAAACCAAGATATTCCATGACAAAACCAAAGTAATACAATATCTTTCCACAAATCCAAGCCTACAAACCATAATAGATGGAAAACTCCAACACAAGGAGGAAAACTATTCCCAAGAAAAAGCAAGACATTAATCTTCTTTCAACAAACCCAAAAGAAGATAGCTACACAAACTTAATTTTACTTCTAACAATAAAAATAACAGGAAGCAAACAATCACTGGCAGTTAATATCGCTTAAAATCAATAGAATAAATTCCCTAATAAAAAGACATAGACAAACCACACAAAGACCCAACAAAAAAAGAGAACTACAGACCAATTTCCCTTATGAATATCAATGCAAAATATTCAATAAAATTCTAGCACACTGAATTTAAGAACACATCAAAAGGAATATTCACCATGATCAAGTAAGCTTGATGCAAGAATATGTCAATATATAAAAATCCTTCAATATAATCCACTATATAAACAAACTTAAAGAAAAAAAAACACATGATCATCTCATTAGATGCTGAAAAGGCATTTGATAAAATACAACACCCCTTCATGTTAAAAGTCTTAAAACGATGAGGAATTCAAGGACCATACCCAAACATAGCAAAAGCAATATACTTCAACCAGTAGTCAACATCAAACAAAATGGGGAGAAACTTGAAGCAATCCCACTAAAATCAGGAACTAAACAAGGCTGCTCTCTCTCTCTCTCTCTCTCTCTCTCCTTATTCAATATTGTACTCAAAGTCCTAGCCAAAGCAATTAGACAACAAAAGGGATACAAATTGGAAAGGAAGAAGTCAAAATATCCCTTTTTGCAGATGATATGATAGTATACATAAATGACCTCAAACATTCTACCAGAGAACTACTAAGCATGATAAACAGCTTCAGAAAACATAAAATTTACTCAAACAAATCAGTAGCTTTTCTCTCCTCAAAGGATAAACAGGCTGATAAAGAAATTAGGACAATGACACCCCTCACAATAGTCATGAATAATATAAAATACCTTGGTTTGACTCTAATCAGGCAAGTGAAAGATCTGTATGACAAGAACTAAAGTTCTTGAAGTCTCTGAAGAAAGAAATTGAAGAAGACCTCAGAAGATGGAAAGACTACCCATGCTCATAGATTGGCAGGATTAATATAGCAAAAATGGCCATTTTACCAAAAGCAATTTACAGATTCAGTGCAATTCCCTTCAAAATTCCAATTCAGTTCTTCACAGAGATAGAAAGAACAGTACTCAAATTCATTTGGAACAACAAAAAATCCAGATAGCAAAAACTATTCACAACAGTAAGAAAACTCCTGGGGGAATCGCCATCCCTGAATTCAAGCTTTACTACAGATCAATAGTAATAAAAGTCATATAGCATGGGTACAGAAACAGGCATGTGGGTCAGTGGAATAGATTTGAAGACCCAGAAATGAACCCACACACCTAAGGTCACTTGATCTTTGACAAAGAAGCTAAAACCATCCAGTGGAAAAAAATATAAAATATTCAACAAATGTTTCTGGCCTAAGTGGAGGTCTACATGTAGAAGAATGCAAATTGACTCATTCATATCTTCTTGTACAAAGCTCAAGACTGAGAGGATCAATTATCTCTACATAAAACCAGATACACTGAATCTCATAGAAGGGAAAGTGGCAAAGAGCCACAAACACATGAGCACAGGGGGAAATTTCCTGAACAGAACACCAATGGTTTATGCCCTGAGATCAACTATCGACAAAGAGGATCTCCTTAAATTGAAAAGCTTCTGTAAGGCAAAGGACACAGTCAATAGGACAAAAGGACAACCCACATTTTAGGAAAAGATCTTTACCAACCCTACATCTCAAAGAGGGCTAACATCTAAAATATACTAAGCACTCAAGAAATTAGACTCCAGAGAATCAAATAACCTTATTAAAAGAATGGGGTACATAGTTAAGCAGAGAGTTCTCAAATGAGGAATTTCACATGGTTAAGAAGCACTTAAAGAAATGTTTGACATCCTTAGTCATCAGGGAAATGCAAATCAAAACAACCCTGAGATTCCACCTCACACCAGTCAGAATGGCTAAGAAAAAAAAAACAAAGCAAAACAAAAACAAACAAACAAACAAACACACAAAAACCCCACAAGTGATGGCATATGCTGGCAAGGATGTGAAGAAAGAGGAACATTCCTCCATTGCTGGTTGGATTACAAGCTGGTACAACCACTGTGGAAATCAGTCTGGTGGTTCCTCAGAAAATTGTACACACCACTAACTAAGGACCCAGCTATACCACTCCTGGGTATATACCCAAAAGATTCTCCAACATATAAGAGGACACATGCTCTACTATGTTTAAAGCAGCCTTATTTATAATAGCCGGAAGCTGGAAACAACCCAGATGTCCCTCAACAGAGGAATGCATACAGAAAGTGTGGTATATTTACACAATGGAATACTACTCAGCCAATAAAAGTAATGACTTCATGAAATTCTTAGACAAATAGATAGAACTAGAATATATTATCCTGAGTGAGGTAGCCTAGTCACAAAAGAACACACATGGTATATACTCATTGATAAGTGCATATTAAGAAAAACAAGCTTGGCATACCCATGATACCACTTACAGACTCTATGAAGGTCAAGAAGAAAGAAGATCAAAGTGTGGATGCCTCAGTCCAACTTAGAAGGCAGAACAAAATAATCATGGGAGGTAGAGGGTGAGTGAGACTTGGGAGGAAGAAAGGTGTGGAAGAGTAAAAGGAGGGAGCAGGAGCAGGTGTGGGAGGAGATTGGGAGATGTACAGTGTCAGGAAATTGAGCAGAGGTGTGTAGCAATGGGTGATGAGGAACTATGGATAGCCAACCTAAATTCCTGGACACCAGCAAAGCAAGAAAGAAGCTCCTAGGACCCAACTGGGATGACATTAGCTGAAATACCCAACAAAGTGGAGAGAGAACCTCTACAGATGCTATCCAGATGTAAGGCACAGCCACTGGTTAAGGGATGGGGCCAACCACCCTTCTCAAAATGTTAACCCAGAATTGCTTCTGTCTAAAGGAAATACAGGGACAAAGAGTGGACCAGAGACTGAAGGAAAGGCCATCCAGAGACTGTCCCACCTGGGGATCCATCCCATATGCAGCCATCAAACCCAGATACTTTTGCTCATGCCAAGAAGTGCTTGGTGACAGGAGCCTGATATGGATGCCTCCTGAAAGGCTCTGCCAGAGCCTTACTGAAACAGATTAAGATGCTTGCAGCTAACCATCAGACTGAGCAGGGGGCCCCCAATGGAGGAGTTAGGGGAAAGACTGAAGAACCTGATAGGGTTTGTAACCCCATAGGAAGAACAACAATATCAACCAACCAGACCTCCCCAGAGCTCTAAGGGACTAAACCACCAACCAAAGAATGCACATGGAGGGACCCATGGTTCTAGTCACATGTGTAGTTAAGGATAGCCTTGTCTACCATCAAAGGAGCCCTATGAAGGTCCTATGAAGGCTTTATGCCCCAGAGTAAGGAATGCTAGTGCTGTTGGGCTCAAGTGGGTGGGTGAGTGGCCAAGCACACTTGTGAAGTCAGGGAGAGGGGAATTCGATGGTGGGTTTTTGGAGAGTAAACCTTGAAGGCTGTAACATTTGAAATGTAAACAAACAAAATAACCAATAAAACCTTAGAAAAATAAAATATAAAAGTGGGGCTGACGCTGTTATATTGAAGGGAGAGTTGAAGATAATACTGAGCTTGGGTTTGTTTATTGTAAATTTGACAATTTTGGAAAATTATGAGGCTCTATCATCTCAAATAGAAGGTGATTAAAGAAGAAAACAATTTATTAACATTTGATCTCCTCCCCCAGAAATTCAGAATGCCAAATTTTTATTTAGTGAAACTGAAATTATCTTTGATGGTGAGTATCAACACCATCATGGTATAAAGACCATCTCCCGTCTAACTTTCGACGTTGATCACAGCATGGCTGGCTTCTCCTGAGAGATATTTGCCTAAGACTTCAGGTGTGTATAGCTTATTTGCAAGGATGAGCTCAGAATCTAATTCCTCAGAAGCTAAATGTTTGCAAACACTCATTCACTCAACAAATATTCACTGAGTAGCTGTAGTGCACAAGGCATTATGCTAGAGATGGATAAATACATCTGAACAAACCAGACACAGCCTACATTCCCATGAGTATGTACAGACATCGAGACACAGACACGTACAGTATTAGGTACCATGGATAGCAATTCAGTCTCTCATCTTTATGTTGGTGAGAAAACTGAAACTATCCTAGCAAGGGTGGCTTTCCTAACAGTCCACAGATCATAGACAGGACACATGAGTTATATATATTTTGCAGACATATAAAATCAGTCCTGAGGCTTTGGTGGTAGGTTAGTAGGTAAGGTATTTTGTCATGCAAGCATGAGGACCACACTTGACTCCTTAGCCATTTAAATGGTGAATGAGTTGGCAGCCTGCCTATCATTACAGAACATTCATGACATAGGCAGAGAATCCTTTAACAAGCAAGGTAGCTAGATTAATTTCAGTTTCAGTTTTTAACGAAACTATAAAAGACCCTGCTGTAATAAATAAGGTTGAAGGCATTCAAGGAGGACTCTCAATGCCAACTTTTGAGCCACCACAATCAAAAACAAAGGTACTTATACACCCAAAGAAACAAAATCATGCATACATGCATGGACACCACACAAACACATGTCAAACATAGTAAAATAAAATCCATACTAATATGTATATATCAGATTACTTCCTTGGGTTCCTTTATACTAAAAGTCAGAAGGGTGCTACCAAAGCTCAGAGTCTTGGAAATCCAACTCTGAAGTAATGGGTTAGCACATGTGCTTCAAGAATCCAAGGGAAAAAAAACAGAGGAGGATTGACAGACAAACATAGGGACATGCAGTACTGCACATGTTATTTCCCTTGGTGAAAAATACCATCTGAGAGATCATAGGCTCAGAGGGCCACAATGTCAGGAGCACAGAGACAAGAGGACAGCAGTGCTGATGACAGCTGCTCATGATTGGGACCTTCAGTTTTTCCCTGGAAGAAGAATGTCAGTGTCACCAGGCTGCCTTGGTGAGAAAGTTTGTTATTTGGAAGAATAAGTCACAATCCAGAAGCTACTGAGGATCAGAAAGCCCTGACTCAACTTCTCTCAGTAGCATTCATGACCAATGACTGTTTCTTGTTTGATATATTATAGGCACAGAATACCATTTTCACGTCTTAGGTGTACGTTAGTGAACCAAGTTCTAGCCATCATGCTACTAAAGCAAGAATTAAACCCACTGAGCGATATCCCCACCCTATAAAGTGTTTTGTGGTGGGTTGAAGGTACACTTCTATGCAGATGTATCACTAGCTCATCCCACTGCTGTGCATAGCTTATCTGTTCTTAAAGTCACGTATTAGTCCCTTTTCTATATGCCATTTAGTGACATCCTCCAGAATAATGTGAGCCAGCCCCTTCTCAACACCTCATGTTTCATTCCTCACGGATTGGATAATATGCCCATTTGTCCTGGTGAGATCCCAGTTCTCATCGATGGAGAGCTGCAGTCCATTCAAGTCTTGCCAACTCATGTCACAACAAGCAAGCTCACCAGCTGCTAAGGCCACTGTCTACATAATCATGCCTAATTGGTAGGAAACACTGGCCTCATTACAGACCAGCCAGTGATGTCCAATTATTTATACAAATGCAAAGGAGAAATATATAAAATCCAAAACAGTATAAAACCCAATAACCACTTTGGTGACTGTGGAATTTTATTTGTTCATATTATGTTCTTATCAAACATGGTATGAGTATGATGTAACAAGACCCTCTGTGCAAGGGACAGAAGCAGGGTAGTCTGCCAGAACTAAAAGTTGCCGACTGTGCCAACGCTGGACAAGAGCACACTGACACACATTACAGAGAGTTTTACAGTCCTACCTTCTTCCTGCTACAAGCAGGAGAGATGGAGGTACAAAGTTCAGAGCTGCCACCTCCTACAGTTTTGTTCAGACAGGAAACAGGAACAAGAAATTCTCTTCTGTATTCAGGGTGGCCAAAGGACCAACCTTTATGTTGTAGACTTATATTCAGTTTTAAAACATGGCTGAGCTGTTAAGGAAATTGTTGAAAGCATAACATCTCTTTCATAAACCTTGCTTTCTTGAGTACAGGTTTGTGGTAATAGATTCATGTGTTGATTGGTGTATACCATATTGTGTATCTCATATTGTGTGTGTGTGTGTGTGTGTGTGTGTGTGTGTGTGTGTGTGTGCGTGTGTGCGTTCAGGACTGTGGAAACCAAAGGTTGATGTCAGATGTCTTCCTCAATGGCTTGTCACTTTCTTTTATGAGACAGTTTCCTGACTGAGTCTAAAGCTTGCTGATTCAGCTGGGCTTGCTGCTCAGTGACCCGCTAAGATCCTCCCGTCTCCCTCTGCTTGGTGCAGGGATCAGGCATGCACTGTCATGGTCAGGTTTTCCTTGAGCACGAAGGATTGAAATCAGGTCCTCATTTTGGCATGGCAAGCACTTCACTGACTGAGCCATCGTCCCAGCATAAGAATTGTGGTTTGATGTGCATGCAAATCACATCATTCCTAAGGGTGGCACATCGCTTTGATTGTCAGTTTGAGCTCTGCACTGCATCAGTCAGTAAGTAGTGCTTATTATTGGCACTGTGCTCAACCCGTCACTGAGAGAGTTAACAACACTTACAAAATCCTCTCCCTTCTGAGCGGAGCAAACAGCCAATTTGGGAGATAAAAGTTAGTTCCCCCGTGCCCTGCACTCCTCTGGGGCATGTACAGCCTGCTTGCCTTTTATCTCTTTGCAACCACAGTGATCTTTCTGCATTGAAATATCTTCACACTTTTCTGTACTGTTAGAGGAAGTGCCAGATCCTTACTTAAGGTTGCCCATGAAGTATGGCAGGGAATAGATTATGGATCAGAAAACTTTTGTGCAAAGGCCCAGAAAGTAAACATGTCTGGCTTTGCATGCTGCACAATCTATGAAACAACTGTGCTGCTCTGTTCCTGCAGTGCTGGAGCAGCCAGTCAGTGGGCAGGTCTGACTGCAGCCCAGTGCACTTGACACATGAACAGCAGGAAGCAAAGGCTGGTAGCAAAAGCCTCCTCACCTACACACATCCCAAAGACTGTACCATCTTATGATCTAAGATCTTATTATAATATAATAAAATGTATTTTATGCATAGCAGTATAGTTTACTTATACACGTGATACACAGATATGCACTCATTCACATAAAATAAAAATATATCTTTAAAAATGGAAAAATATATAGTCACTCAAAAAGAGATTTCTGTACCTGACTTCAGCTAGCTTAGATTGATAAATAGACTTAAAAACACTCTCAATTTAAATCTATTGGCAATAGCCTCATGGAGAGTTGGTTTGGCTCTTCAAGACAGACTACAATAATTAATAGGTCATACTTGTTATTCAGGAAGATGAGGGCATGATTATACAAATGCCATGTACTTTCAGTGCCTGCTCTGATACCTCATTTACTCTGAGGAGCCCCTGTCTCCTTGCTACTATTTTCTATCTCTTTGGATTAGCCTCCTGTCAGTCCACAAAGCTCTGTAATGAAATAACACAAGATGGGTGGTTTATAAATAACAGAAGTTTATTTCTCAAAATAAGACAAAAATAAAAGAATGGAATCTATTTCTTGTGGTTTTGGAGGCTGGAAGGTTTCCTCATTCTAGAATATTTTCTAACGAATAAGGACTCACCTAGTAGTTCATAACCACCCTTCTTCTGATATCCTGCCCTCACTCAGAGGCAGAATGGACAAAGGAGAATTCCGAGGACTCCTTTATGATGCTCCCAATTCCTTCAACCCCATTGCCTCCTGGAGGCCCTTTTTCCTAACATCATCATAACGGGCTTAAGGATTTCAATGCCTGAATTGGGGGAGGGAAATTCATCCTATAGCATTTTTCTTTTCTTTTCTTGGTTATTTATTGGTTATTTTATGTATTTGCACTTCAAATATTATCCGCTTCCCATTTTCCCCTCTGCAATCCCTCTATTCCATTCTACCTCCCCTGTCTCTATGAGGTCTACACCATTTTTCTACTTGTGCACTTTATTACTCCCTTCTCAAGACTTGATGAGACTGTAAAAATATTAAATTAGATTTTTTTTTGGTTGTATTGCTGCTGCTGCTGCTGCTGCTGCTGCTGCTGCTTCTGTTTTTCCTTGGGGCCTCATATACATCAAATTTGTTTCAAATTACTATGTAGTATAGGATAGCCTCGAACACTTGAGACTCTTACCTCCTAAATACTGGGACTAGAGGCTTGGGTCACCATATCCAGTTAGTGCTAGAGATGAAACCTACGATGCCCTGTGTGCTAGGCAAACAGTCTACCAACTGAGCTCTATTCCCTCCTCTGATACATGCCAATTAACAAATACAGAATGGTCATTTATACACTTCTGAGATGAAATCTAAGACCAAGGTGCTGGCAGACTTGAAGTCTAAGAATGTCACATTTGTTCATACATGCCACTGTCCCCGTATGACTCAAAGGAACAGACCAGTTCTGTGAATCCTTTTTGATATAAGTACAAATGCTTTCAAGAGGGCTTCACCCTCAGGCCAAACCAACTCCACCAAAGTCCTGACTCCTCATATCCTCACCTTAGAAGTTAGATTCCAACATACAATCTTTAAGGAACAAGAACCTCTAGAGCATAGGATAAATCTGGAGAAGGATTGACAAAGCTCGGGTCTATTATCAGTTGTTTTAATTTGGTGTAACAGTATAAACATGAACTTTATATAATATAAGGAAAATGTCAAATGGCTTACTGTATATAAGACAGCCCTCACCAAGAAATAATTATCCATCATAGAAGGCAGCAGTGATGATTATGAGAATTCTCATTCTAATAATTGTTGGAGAGTTGCTGGAACTTACAGGATAAGAAGCCAAATTCTACTTTCTTTTCAAACTAAATATTTATGTATTTATATATTATACATCTTAATATTAAAATTAAATATTATATCTTACATCTTAAAAATAATATATGGGATTAAAGATGACTCAGCAGCTGAAGTTCTTGCTGTGCAGGAGGTGAGGACTGGAGTTCAGATCCTAGAACCTAAGTTAAATCCAGTTGACTTGGTGATCCACCTATAATCTTCAAAAGTTCACGGCAGAGATAAGGAATCCCCAGAGTGAGCTGGCCAGATGGTAAAATGGTGAGTTCAGATTTCAAGGAGAGTTCTGACACTGCAACATTAGGGAGCAGTGGTGAGCGAACAGGGAAGATGCCTGACCATCACTTTAGGACAAGTTCAGATCCTGCCATTCCATTCACACAGGCAATCTCTCTCTTCATGCAGGCAAACTCTCTCTCTCTCTCTCTCTCTCTCTCTCTCTCTCTCTCTCTCTCTCTCTCTCTCACACACACACACACACACACATATAAAATAGATAAATATAAAATAAAATTATATTAGACAAGCTTCAAGAAAGCTTGCCAGTCTCCATTCCAAGTACCAGGCAAGGGAGGAAACAAGGCTCACTTTCCCTCCTGTTGGTATATCCTCAGTTTCTTCTTTTCTTTCTTCCCTCTGTCCTCCTTCTCTTCTCCCCTTTCCTCTCAAAGCTCCGTGAGTGTGGCAGGAGCAAGCAAAGATCTGTGAAGAGAATTTAGCCACATAATTTGTTTCAAGTGCACCTTGGGAATTTATGCTTCCATACTAGCAGAAGTTAAGGGGGATACTTTCCTCCTCTGACATGTGCACCATAAAGCAGAATAATTTTCACTGTCAGAATCACTGAGCTAAAAGATCAGGGGTGTTTGCCTATGCTCGGAGGACTTGTCTTACCTACTACCACTGAGCACAGACTGTAGATGAGATTATAACCTGCCTCTTGGAGGATGATATGTCAGCCCTGTTGGCAGAACTGGAATAATCAATAGCCCTAAAGCAAAATGAGCTACGTTCTCAGAAATACCCTGCTTCCCACTTGAATGGGCAGTCAGGGAAATACAGGTAAGAGATGGACGCACCGTGCATCTTCACAGCTCCAACCAATCATTCCCTCCTTTACCTCAAGCAGGCGTGGCAAGTGTGAAGAGAAGACAAGGTGTATCCCAATACTCTTTGTGAGAGGCTCAGATGCACTCGAAACTTGATAAGAAACAACAGTAGAAAATGCATACATAGGACTTTAAGAGGCCAAACAAGATAACTGTCATCAGGACAAAGAAGTAAATTGGCTTCAACTGGCCTCTACTAGAAAGAACATTTTGAGAACATTCTATATCTGCAATAAGCTTTAAAATCTAAGTAGGATCTGGAGCTGAGAGATGACTCAGTGGGTAAAAACTTAATGCACAAGCAATAGGGTCAGTATTTGTGTCCCCAGAATCCACATAGCATTAGGACATAGGTCGTAATTTTGTATAAAATTCCAGGAGACAGAAACAAGGACTAACTAGATTATTAAGAGACCCCCTACTTCTAAACAAAGTGGAGAGCTACTGAGAAACACGGAAGTTAATTTTGGATCTGCACAATCATGTACAGAAATGCACACATACACACATATCAGCACACACATGTTTGTATGCATGTAGGCATGCATATGTGCATCCATACACACCACATAGACATTCACAAAAATAGCGTAAAAATAAGTGTAATCTTGCAAAGAGTTTTTTTTTCAAAGCCATGGACCTTGACACTCAGCCTTTGGTTTTAGATTATTGGTCTGTGGCAGTGATAGTCATTGAGAATCTCTGAGTAGGGAATGAACAATACATGGTCTCTGACACTGAGCCTTGTGGCTCTATAGGGTTGAATTATAGGAGTAAGCAGTTGGAAGCAATGGGACTGAGAGAGCAACTATCAGATCATCTGCTCTTAGTGAAGGCAAGAGAGAGGGGAAACAAGCAGGATAGACATTCCAGGAAATGACAGATGGCAAATGACCAAGTGTGAAGATGTGAAGCTCTCAAAGTGCCAGGGTCCAGGACAAAGGGATTGGGTTGAACTTGTGGTCATAACAAAGCATAAGATGCAGAAGGACAAACACGGTTATCTGGGGGAAAACAGTGAGAGAACAGAGCTAATAAGATCTACACTAAACTGAGTGGCATACCTATAAACCAGCTAAGCAGGTCTGTTGAACTGCAATGGTGGTGAAGGTCACCCGACTGTTATCTTCCTCACTAAAATGAAGTTTTCTAGTTGGTGGAAAGTCCCACATCTTGGGAAAATGCCAGGGACATGGAGCTAACAAACAGATGAGAAAAAAACCAGAAAGATGTCAGGTATAGATGGTATGAGAGGAAATTTTTCTTACAGTAAAAGGAGGAAGAAGAGAAAGACAGAAGATGAAAGAAAATATTTAAACAGGGCCCCTGCTTCGTAGAAATAGTCTGAATTTTCTTTTGTAAACACTTTTCAAAGCATAGAAGAATGGCCTTCTTGTCTTTATTTTTCTTTACATTTTTATTCTAGTAAAATTACAAAAAGAAAATTTTGTGTGTGTGTGTGTGTGTGTGTGTGTGTGTGTGTGTGTGTTCATGCCAAGCAAGAGGAGGACAGAGAACAACTTGCAGGAATTTGTTCCTTTTTACTACCATGTGGCTTCTGAGGATTAAATTCAGGCCATCGGACTTGATAGCAATCATTTTTACATGCTGAACTATCAGAATGGTTCTTTATTGTCTTTATGAGAGTCCTGATTTGTATAGGGTTAAAGAGGAGGGAAACACAGCACATCTAGGCATAGTCAGGCCCATTCACAGGCTTTGTGTATACACTATGAGATAACAACTCAGAGGAGACAGCTACCCAAGGAGTCTGATTTTTAATTGTAAAATGGGATGATGGTAATGGTGATGACTAGAATGGTGCTGGTGGTAATAGGAATTCTGGTGATGATGGTGATGGGCATTAGTGAGAAAAATAATGATGATAGTAATGATGGTGATAATTAACATGGTGGGATGGCAATGATAGTGGTGATGGTAATAATGATGGGCAAAATCATGAGGATAGTGATGATGGTGGTGATGGTGGAAGGGATGATAGTGATGATGCTGATGTGTTGGTTATGATGGTATGATGCTGCTGCTGATGGTGGTGGCAATCGTAAAAGGGATGCTATTGATGGTATGGTGATGGTGATGATGATTGTGATAATGGTGATGATGATGGTGGTGGTGGTAGGGACCATAAGGATGATGGTGATTGCTTAAGGATAAGGATTATGATAAAGGTGATAACAGTGATGTTAACAATGAAGATGATGATAATGATATAGTTTTTAATGGTGAGAGAGGCTTGTTAAATAAAAGTTTAAATGGCCTCAAGTCACTCAAATATTTACACTCCAGTGTCACAATACTGTGTGAATCCGATACAAAGGACTTAATATTTACAAGTAGCTACACAGCTCTTGGAATGGGGAGGGTCAGAAAATAAGAGTGGTAGATAATAAACTAATCAAGCAGATAAATCATTTTAAATACCTATGAAGCCTCGTTAGCCCTAGAGGGAAAGAAATGTGAAACCATGAGATAAAAATTTATTACAATAAAGAAGGATATTAAAGAAGATTTATAACAGTATCCCAAAGCCGATTATTAAATTTGGCAAAGCAACTTGGCTATGGAAAGTAGAAGATAAAGAAACAACATGGTAGTCACAGTTATGGGTAAATTGCGCTTGTACCTGAGGCTTAAAGAAGAATATTTCCACTCTGAAAATGTACACACACACACACACACACACACACACACACACATACACACACACACGTGTACCCGCATGCACCCAAGTGCATATGTTCATACATTATCTTCAGTAATCAATAATCAGAATTTACATTTTAAAGAAAATAAGAAGTTAAAATAGAGTCTTGGAGTGTGTTCAGTGGATAAAATGGCTGTTGTACAAGCATGGGAAACTGAGTTCAAATCCCATCACTTACATAAAAGCCAAGAATAACAGGGCACATCTGTAGTCATTAGTGTTCAATAGGGCAGATGGAAAGAGGTAATCTGAAGTTTATTGGCTAACCAGCCTAGCTATATGGATGCACTGAGATCCCCATCTGAAAAAAATAACATGGGGGATAATTAAGGGAGGCACCTGAAGTTGGCCTCTAATCCACGCACACACACACACACACACACACACACACACACACACACACACCACCCCACACTAAAAGAGACTAAATATATCAAAAGAACTAAGAAAGCCTCAAACTCTAAATATTCGGTAAGACAGAAGTCAGTAAGACAGAAGACTTAGAAGTCAGTAGAAATTGTTGCATGAAAAGGAAGTTTGGGGGTTGAGAAGTAGAGTGTAGATGTAGAACTGTAGCTCAGGAGAGAGGAGCTTACAGTTACCTAGAATGTTCTGAGGATAAGAACTCCTAAAGAGCCTTGTATCTTCCATAGACCCTTCTCTAAGGTTAATCCATGGATTTTAACCTCAATGATTATGGAGAGGTTGAAATGCTGGAACACCAGAACTAAGTTGTGTTGTGACATCGTTAGCTCCTATCATAGTCTTTTATTGTTCTGTTCTTTGTCTGACCTGACAACTTTGTGACAGTTGAGTAAACCATCTGGAAACTATAAGCAGAGCACTGGCTTCCCATCAAAGAACGCTGTCAGCGAGCATCTGAGGACCCAAACAGGTTCGCAGCTTTGGTTTAACCTTTCTACCTAATGTTTCTACAATATATTCAAAAAGTGCCTTGATTTATGACTTTTATTATCCTATTATTATAAGTACTTCATGGAACTGCCTTCACAATGAAGCAAGGAATTTAAGGTAACATAAATCTGTGTTCCTTAGCCATGGTCACATATCCCCTTTGACATGAGAGATGTGCTTTTTACATCGATTGTTACAAGGTGTTGAGTTCAGTATTCAACACTGAAGCAAAACTAACAAGAACAGCCAAAGGGAAAAACAAACAAAAAAGACTTAGGAATGCAAGTTCATTCATATCAAAAAGGTCATTCCAATGGAGTTCTCCCCTCCAAATGTAGGTCCCACTGACACTCCTTCTTTGAGTGTCTGGATCAGTTAGAAGTCTTGATTTGACAACTACCAAAAACAAAATGGTTTGTAAGGAAATCATAAATGTCTTGTAGCTTAATCCAGGAGGCTCTGGAGCTAACAGAATGTTTACATTTTATACCAAACAGTGGCATCGTGACCTCCAAACAAAACCCTCTATTGCCTTTGTCTCTGGGCTCTGCGATTTCTTTTGTACATGCCATCAATCCTTCTGCTTTTGAAGTAATTGCCAGAGGTTCAGACTTTAGATACTTCCCAGCTTTCTATATTGGTCAAAGGTAAGCCTTAGATTTTTGCCCACAAACTAAACATGGGTGATCTGTTTACTGAATAATGATTACTATAATTCAGGGAACAGGATATGATGATTGGCATGAGCCAATTTGAACCCAATGAATATTAAATTGCGTAAGTTAAAAACGAGAAGTGGAGCAGTGGGTCCTCACTAAAGTATGGAGGATTGTGCTCAAGCTTCAAAGTGGAAAATGACTTTTTGTTTTGATTTTCGTTTTGGAGGGCCATTGTTGAGAGAGAGAGAGAAAGAGAGAGAGAGAGAGAGAGAGAGAGAGAGAGAGAGAGAGAGAGACTAAGAAGAAATAGAAGAAATTAGGTGTGTAAAGGAGAGAATCTGAGAGGTGTTGGAGAGGGTGAAATATGAATAAATGTACTGCATTAAAAAATTTTAAAGAGAATAAGCCTTCTCTAAAGTAACAACCTGAATTCTGAAAATCCTACCTTTTGTCTTAAGTTTCCTCTTACTAATATTTCCACACATTTTATTTTGTTTTGATGCATGGGAATGTTCAATAGGTACTGTTTAGCCAAACCAAAACAATAACAAAAACTCTCACCATTGAAAACAGTCATTGGATAACTTCTATATACTCTTTGTCCATTTGGAAGTAATTCCATCTTTTCATAGATGAACTGTTCTTAAGAAGATAAGAAGTAACATTATGAATATTTATGACTGTAAAATGTTCTGTCTGTGCAGCCCGTGGGCTTCTGTGAAGCTCCTCCATTAAGGAGCTGTCTATGAGTTGCTCTCTCTGGTCACTGCCGAAACCTCTGCACTGCACATTTACAACACTTGGCCTTCAGGAGGCAGGGTCTGTATGTATTCGTCACAGCCTATTCGAGCTCAGGGTAACACTGTTCAGAACATCAAATCACTCAACACAGCCCAGGAGAAATGTCTGTGAACACTGCAGAGGTGCTGCAGAGTAGTTGGTAAAAGCAAGACACATTCTTTATGAAAGGCAGTAGGGTGTGCATCTCAGAGGGAAGAAAGGTGTGTAAAGTTCACCGGCCAAGGCACCTGTACACACCGATACACAATGCCACTCTTTACAAGCTGGAAGGAAAAGTTCAATGTTGTTTGTATACTATATTTTCACAGTGATTAATTCCAAGTGTGAATCCACACGGGAGAAAGGCTTACTTTCAGTGCAAAGGGCTGACATCACTCATTTTCTCAGGGGTCTGGCATTGTGCCATCCCTCAAGCTGGATCAGCTCTCTTAAGAAAGAGTGAATGAAGAAAGAGAGATTCTACACACAGGTTCCCATTGAGGAAGGTAAACTTTTATTCTTTGCTTAATCCCATAGCCCTACTCTCCACTCTCCTTAATACTGCACTGACCTCTGCCATATGGGAAAAAAACCTACAGAAAATAAATAAGAGAGAGGGCATTGTGAGAAACTTGTGTTCCTTCATAAGAACCTGGGTCTGAGTTATTAAAAGCTGGTTTAAAATAAAAGAGAGTGTTAGCAAAAATCCAAATCAAAACAATGACTACCCAAAGCCAGACACAGTGAAACATGTCTGCCTTCCTAGCACTCTAGATAAGATATGAGGATAAGGAAGGCAAGGCCATCCCTGGCTACATGGAAAGTTCTAGAGTTCTAGGCAATCCTGTGCTGAATACAATGCTATCTAAAATTATATATATATATATATATATATATATATATATACAGAATACACAAAAACCCCAATAGCAATAACAGCAGCAAAATATTTTTATGAGCTATCCTCATTTTTTGATCAAATCCAAAATTAAATTCAAAACTTTTAATCACCAATAAGATTCTTACAGGGAACTCAGCAAATCATACAGTATATGTAGAAAATGGAGGCTGCCCAGCAGCCCCTAATTCAGGTCATTGCTAGTTTCTATAAGCAAGAACTTTCTGACACACAGAATCTAGAGTCACTGATTCAGCTGGGCTGGTTTGCCAACGAACCCATGGAGTCACCTGCCCCTCTGCCTCGAAGATCTGTGATTACCAGAACTTCTGTCCCACCTAGCTTTCGATGTGGTTTGTTGGAATCTGAACTCAGATCCTCATGTGTAGTGATTCTCCCCAGCCCTAGGGACTCACCATTAACAAAGAAAATATCTCAGATCATGGTATTACTTCAGAAACCAAGTCCTCAAAAGCTCCAAAGTTTCATTTCAATGAGTCTCATTCTTGAGCTAGCTGCTCTGTGGAATAATAGACATGCTATAAACATCCCAAGGAGAGGCCTATATGACAGGAAGCCACGGGCTCCCCTCCTGAGAGTAGCCACATTGCAAACAAGCCAGGATGGGGAATGGATCTACTCTCTTCAGACAGGCTCTCACCTAGACTGCGAACACATAAGAGCATGGGCAGAACCTATTGAAGCAGCTTCTCCACATGCCACAGCCTAGTTTCATACAAGCTTAGAAATGCCTGCTAACCTACAGGGCTAGATATGACTGTGACCTAAGATGCCTTGCCTTCGTGTTCAGAAAGGAGAAGAGCATCTTTGAAGAGTGAAGAGTAAATTATATTTCTAGAGGCTTTGCTGGTTCATACAGTACTGTCTCTAGAACCAGTGTAGAAGGAAAAGAACAGCAGGAGATCCTCACCAGGAAAGGGGTGAGGAGAACATTGGAAAGGTGATTCAGGGAAACCATTTTATTCCTTTTACTTTCATTGCTTCTTAACTGGGTTAAATGACTTCCAAATACACAGTGGAGAAGGGCAAGAGAGTATTCATACAAGTTGTAAAGAAAAATGTATGTGAGGTGGGTTACCATGGATGACCAACTATTGGAAAGTTACATTAAATAACCATAAAAAGCGCTGTACAAAGGTGTACTGTGGTCTGTCCTCTTGAAGATGGTAAGCATAAAAGATGAGAGATGGTTCCTATGAAGATTAAAGGCCTGTTGGCGAGCTGAGAACCAGGTGCTTATCGGAGAGCTTTCTACTATCTTTGTCCATTGGAAACTCACATGAAATCAAATACAGATCAGAAAGATAAGTTGATGGGGGCAGGAGAGATAACCCACTGACTAAGAAAAAGTACTTGATACTCTTCCAGAGGACTCAAGTTCAGTTCCTAGTACCCACAGAGTAGCCAACAGCCATCTATAATGCCAGTTCTAGGGGATTAGAACTAAGCATAGAGGAACTAAGTTCTATGGGAACTAAGCATATATATGGTGTACATACATACCTATAAGTACAACACTCAATATATAAATAACAAACAAATCTGAGAATAGTTGTGAATAGTTCAAAGAAAGGGAAGAGGTGATGATCTTGCTCCACAACATACACACACACACACACACACACACACACACACACACACACACACACACACATGAAAATAAATCTTAAAGATGAAAGCTAATTTGGAAGATGGGAAAATAACCGTGTTGTATATAACATTAGGTCCTTGGTGTTGCACTTATTGTAAGGACAGGATAAATAAACAGCAATGTCTGGGAGAATCAGGGATGCATGATGAACACCTAGAGAAAAGAGGAGCTCTTAATATGTAAAGGTGAGGGTCATTCTCAGAAAGGAGTAGGTGAGATTCCCAAAGAAGACAGAAGCACAGAGAGCAAAGACATATTTTGCAGAAGGTAAGGGAGAGATGAGCAAAGTGTGAGAATGGAATCCTGATGCTACCATGTGAAGAAAAAGACTATAGACAACAAGACAAGGGAAACTATCTCCGCATGATGATTTTCGATATGGCCTCATCCACATCAGAACAAAAACTTATGGTGTTTCTATTGCTTGGTGAAAGTTATTCTATGAAGCAAGAATGTGTAACAATACAAATGCTTGGATGTTTAAAAGCTCCAAGAGAAGTACAGCAGCTGGGATGTGTGTGAACAAATAATCTGTTATGTGTGGAAATGAGCACCATACGTTTGCTGTGATGGGGGTCTCTTAGGAAGCTTCATTGCAGCACCATGAAAAATTGGAGCAGAGAAACTTTTCCAGCCAAAAGGGAGAAGCATGATGGATTCTTTTAATTTTCTTCAAGCTCAAATGTTCCCTCGCATATGCCAGTGTCACAAGAGGGAAACAAAAGCAGATGGGTATTGGCCTTATGCTCTTTTGAAAAACCTAAATGTAGCCACTTATTGTACCAGATAAGTAATCAAATCATTTATTAATGAGTGTAGTGTGTGTGTGTGTGTGTGTGTGTGTGTGTGTGATATTTCAGGAATGATGCATACAATAGAGTATTTACTGAGGCATGAGACTGTGTACCCATAGGAAGACATTTATTTGTTGAGGAAGATGTCCCAAAGTTAACAAAGGCATTCTGTACTCACCATGGTCACTACCCTCACACAGTCTCCGTAGAACTGATTTAGGCAATGGATATCTGAGAAACTAAAGTGTGCAAGTAGAGTAAGTGATTTGCCCAAGGCATCTAGCCTTTTATTATAAATCCATGTCCAAGGTTATTTCTATTACATCAAGAAAATTTCTGAGGTTGTTAATCTTGATTGTCAAATTGATAGGATTTAGAATATCAGTGCTTGACTGTTAGGGAGGTCTCAGAGATGTTTAACTGAGCGAGAAAGATCCATCTTGAATGAAGACAGTAGCAGCAGCCTATGGACCACTGTCCTGGACTGAATAAAAAGAAGAGAGTGAAAGATCAGAAGGCATCTCTTTCTGTCTTCTGACTGTATGCTGTGTGCCCACTCATATTCTCTCTCTCTCTCTCTCTCTCTCTCTCTCTCTCTCTCTCTCTCTCTCTCTCTCTTTCTCTCTTTCTCTTTCTCCTTCTCCCTCTTCCTCTCTCCTCTTTTCCGTCTCTCCCTCTTCTCCTTCCCAACATGGCTCTATCTCTGAGATAGGTCCTCATTATATAGTCTCAGTTGGCCTCAAACTCACAAAATGGGCCAATAAACTTGCAAAGATCTGCCTGACTCTGGCTTCCAAATGCTGGGATCAAAGATGTATACTACTGTGAGGAATCTTATTTTACCTGTCACATCTTCAACTCCCCATTCCAAAGCCCTGGCACTTACACCTTTTACCATTAACAACTACCTATCTACCCTTTGTTTCTAAAATGTTGCCTTTCAGCATGTTATATAGGCTGGGGAGATGAATCAGAGGCCAAGAAGACTCATGTCTCTTGTAGAGGACTGAAGCTCAATTCTAAAAACCCACATGGGAGCTCACAACCACCTATATAACTCAACGCAACAGTATTTGATGACCAAACTCTGTTCATTCAAAGTAAAATCAAATATACAAAGAAATGAAAAATCAGGGCTTTGGGGATGCTGAGAAAGTAAACAAGTTTGGTTTGGTTTGAGATTAGGTCCCATGTCCCACTAGATGTCACAAAGCTATACTAGATGCAGTGCAAAGCAGTCAAGTCTGGGGTGTAAAATATGATCCCATTTCTACCTGTTATTACTAAAATGAACAGATCATAAACTTTTTTTTTTTATTACTTGAGTATTTCTTATATACATTCCAATGTTATTCCCTTTCCCGGTTTCGGGCAAACATCCCCTCCCCCTCCCCTTCCTTATGGGTGTTCCCCCACCCCTCCCCCATTGCTGCCTCTCCCCAACAGTCTAGTTCACTAGGGGTTCAGTCTTAGCAGGACCCAGGGCTTCCCCCTTCCACTGGTGCTCTTACTAGGATATTCATTGCAACCTCTGAGGTCAGAGTCCAGGGTCAGTCCATGTATAGTCTTTAGGTAGTGGCTTAGTCCCTGGAAGCTCTGGTTGCTTGGCATTGTTGTACATATGGGGTCTCGAGCCCCTTCAAGCTCTTCCAGTTCTTTCTCTGATTGTTCAACAGGGGTCCTGTTCTCAGTTCAGTGGTTTCCTGCTGGCATACGCCTCTGTATTTGCTGTATTCTGGCTGTGTCTCTCATGAGCGATCTGCATTCACATTTTGATCATCCGTCTTGAGTTTCATTTGTTCTAGGCATCTAGGTAATTCAAGCATTTGGGCTAATAGCCACTTATCAATGAGTACATACCATGTATGTCTTTCTGTGATTGGGTTAGCTCACTCAGGATGATAGTTTCAGTTCAACCATTTGCCTCTTAATTTCACAAAGTCATTGTTTTTGATAGCTGAGTAATATTCCATTGTGTAGATGTACCACATTTTCTGTATCCATTCCTCTGTTGAAGGGCATCTGGGTTCTTTCCAGCTTCTGGCTATTATAAATAAGGCTACGATGAACATAGTGGAGCACGTGTCTTTTTTATATGTTGGGGCATCTTTTGGGTATATGCCCAGGAGAGGTATAGCTGGATCCTCAGGCAGTTCAATGTCCAATTTTCTGAGGAACCTCCAGACTGATTTCCAGAATGGTTGCAGCAGTCTGCAACCCCACCAACAATGGAGGAGTGTTCCCCTTTCTCCACATCCTCGCCAGCATTTGCTGTCACCTGAGTTTTTGATCTTAGCCATTCTCACTGGTGTGAGGTGAAATCTCAGGGTTGTTTTGATTTGCATTTCCCTTATGACTAACGATGTTGAGCATTTCTTTAGGTGTTTCTCAGCCATTCGGCATTCCTCAGCTGTGAATTCTCTGTTTAGCTCTGAACCCCATTTTTTAATAGGGTTATTTGCCTCCCTGCTGTCTAACTTCTTCAGTTCTTTGTATATTTTGGATATAAGCCCTCTATCTGTTGTAGGATTGGTAAAGATCTTTTCCCAATCTGTTGGTTGCCGTTTTGTCCTAACCACAGTGTCCTTTGCCTTACAGAAGCTTTGCAGTTTTATGAGATCCCATTTGTCGATTCTTGATCTTAGAGCATAAGCCATGGGTGTTTTGTTCAGGAAATTTTTTCCAGTGCCCATGTGTTCCAAATGCTTCCCTAGTTTTTCTTCTATTAGTTTGAGTGTATCTGGTTTGATGTGGAGGTCCTTTATCCACTTGGACTTAAGCTTTGTACAGGGTGATAAGCATGGATCGATCTGCATTCTTCTACATGTTGACCTCCAGTTGAACCAGCACCATTTGCTGAAAATGCTATCTTTTTTCCATTGGATGGTTTTGGCTCTTTGTCAAAAATCAAGTGACCATAGGTGTGTGGGTTCATTTCTGGGTCTTCAATTCTGTTCCATTGGTCTATCTGTCTGTCTCTGTACCAATACCATGCAGTTTTATCACTATTGCTCTGTAATACTGCTTGAGATCTGGGATAGTGATTCCCCTGAAGTCCTTTTATTGTTGAGGATAGTTTAGCTATCCTGGGTTTTTTGTTATTCAGATGAATTTGCAAATTGTTCTGTCTAACTCTTTGAAGAATTGGATTGGTATTTTGATGGGGATTGCATTGAATCTGTAGATCGCTTTTGGTAGAATGGCCATTTTTATTATATTAATCCTGCCAATCCATGAGCATGGGAGATCTTTCCATCTTCTGAGATCTTCTTCAATTTCTTTCTTCAGAGACTTGAAGTTCTTATTGTACAGATCTTTTACTTGCTTGGTTAAAGTCACACCGAGGTACTTTATATTATTTGGATCTATTATGAAGGGTGTCATTTCCCTAATTTCTTTCTCGGCCTGTTTCTCTTTTGTGTAGAGGAAGGCTACTGATTTATTTGAGTTAATTTTATACCCAGCCACTTTGCTGAAGTTGTTTATCAGCTTTAGTAGTTCTCTGGTGGAACTTTTGGGATCACTTAAATATACTATCATATCATCTGCAAATAGTGATATTTTGACTTCTTCTTTTCCGATCTGTATCCCCTTGACCTCCTTTTGTTGTCTTATTGCTCTGGCTAGAACTTCAAGAACTATATTGAATAAGTAGGGAGAGAGTGGGCAGCCTTGTCTAGTCCCTGATTTTAGTGGGATTGCTTCAAGTTTCTCTCCATTTAGTTTAATGTTAGCAACTGGTTTGCTGTATATGGCTTTTACTATGTTTAGGTATGGGCCTTGAATTCTATTCTTTCCAGGACTTTTATCATGAAGGGGTGTTGAATTTTGTCAAATGCTTTCTCAGCATCTAATGAAATGATCATGTGGTTTTTGTTCTTTCAGTTTGTTTATATAATGGATCACGTTGATGGTTTTTCCGTATATTAAACCATCCCTGCATGCCTGGGATGAAGCCTACTTGATCATGGTGAATGATTGTTTTGATGTGCTCTTGGATTGGTTTTCCAGAATTTTATTGAGTATTTTTGCATCGATATTCATAAGGAAATTGGTCTGAAGTTCTCTTTTCTTTGTTGGGTCTTTGTGGTTTAGGTATAAGAGTAATTGTGGCTTCATAGAAGGAATTCGGTAGTGCTCCATCTGTTTCAATTTTGTGGAATAGTTTGGATAATATTGGTGCGAGGTCTTCTATGAAGGTCTGATAAATTCTGCACTAAACCCGTCTGGACCTGGGCTCTTTTTGGTTGGGAGACCTTTAATGACTTCTTCTATTTCCTTAGGAGTTATGGGGTTGTTTAACTGGTTTATCTGTTCCTGATTTAACTTCGGTACCTGGTATCTGTCTAGGAAATTGTCCATTTCCTGCAGATTGTCAAGTTTTGTTGAATATAGGCTTTTATAGTAAGATCTGATGATTTTTTGAATTTCCTCTGAATCTGTAGTTATGTCTCCCTTTTCATTTCTGATTTTGTTAATTTGGACACACTCTCTGTGTCCTCTCGTTAGTCTGGCCAAGGGTTTATCTATCTTGTTGATTTTCTCAAAGAACCAACTTTTGGTTCTGTTGATTCTTTCTATGGTCCTTTTTGTTTCTACTTGGTTGATTTCGGCTCTGAGTTTGATTATTTCCTGCCTTCTACTCCTCCTGGGTGTATTTGCTTCTTTTTGTTCTAGAGCTTTTAGGTGTGCTGTCAAGCTGCTGACATATGCTCTTTCCTGTTTCTTTCTGCAGGCACTCAGCGCTATGAGTTTTCCTCTTAGCACAGCTTTCATTGTGTCCCATAAGTTTGGGTATGTTGTATCTTCATTTTCATTAAATTCTAAAAAGTCTTTAATTTCTTTCTTTATTTCTTCCTTGACCAGGTTATCATTGAGTAGAGCATTGTTCAATTTCCACGTATATGTGGGCATTCTTCCCTTATTGTTATTGAAGACCAGGTTTAGGCCGTGGTGGTCCGATAGCACGCATGGGATTATTTCTATCTTTCTGTACCTGTTGAGGCCCGTGTTTTGACCAATTATATGGTCAATTTTGGAGAAAGTACCATGAGGAGCTGAGAAGAACGTATATCCTTTTGCTTTAGGGTAGAACGTTCTATAAATATCCGTTAAGTCCATTTGGCTCATGAGTTCTCTTAGTCTGTCTACGTCTCTGTTTAATTTCTGTTTCCATGATCTGTCCATTGATGAGAGTGGGGTGTTGAAATCTCCTACTATTATTGTGTG